>NC_057801.1:195478779-195480452 GCF_018294505.1 Triticum aestivum | reverse complement strand
GAGAGAGCAGGGGGAGAAGAGGAGGGCGAGGGAGAGTGAGAGCGGTGCGGGGCAGCTGCGTGGCTTCGTCCGGGGCATCGAGGGAGTCCGGGGAAGCAGGAGGTGGCCAGCAGGGGGGGAGGTGGCGCGCGCGCATGCCGGCGAGCGTCGGGCACACGCCGTTCCCCTGTCGGGGAGGAAGACGACAGAGGAGGGGGGGGGGCAGGTGGGCTGGGCCGCCTGTTGGCTGGGCCGGCCTGCTGCGGCTGGGCTGCACAGGGGAAGCCCCAGGTAAGCCCCTCCTTCTTTTATTTCTGTTTTTCTATTTTTTTCTGACATTTGTTTGATTTAATAAATATATTAAATCATTTAATTTTATTATGCCAATTTTTGTAGGGGCTAATGGTATTATCCCAGAGCTCTTTTATAATTGGCATAATTTTTGGACCATATTTCATATATATAGAAATATATTTCCAATGCAATTATTTATCGAATTAATCCAAATGGCCAAAATAAATATCCATGAGCTCCTAAAATATTGTTTTGATTTTTATCTCTGTCCAATATTTTTAGAGGGCATCATGAGCATTTTCTTGGACCCCTTTGGAGCAATTTTTATTTGGGTCATTTTCAAAAATGATTCTGAGGGTTCCACCAATCCTCATTTCAAATTTAAATGAAATTTAAATATGATGCACAAATAGCTAACTAGCCTAGGTCATACCAGACTAGGGATGTGACATTATAGCTCTAGTGCATCCGTTGCATGGCAATCCCTACTCACTCACATTGATATCTATTAATGGGCATCCCCATAGCCCGTTAATACGCCTAGTTATTGTGAGACTATCTTCTCCCTTTTTGTCTTCACAACCACCACCCTATTCCACATATAGTGTTATGTCCATGGCTTGCGCTCATGTATTGCGTAAGAGTTGAAAAAGCAGAAGCGCGTTAAAAAGTATGAACCAATTGCTTGGCTGAAACCAGGGTTGTGCATGATGGGCGTATTTTGTGTAATGAAAATGAAGCATGGCCTAACTATATGATTTTGTAGGGATGAGCTTTCTTTGGCTATGCTATTTTGATAAGACATGATTACTTGTTAGTATGCTTGAAGTATTACTATTTTTATGTTTTATGAACTTTTGTCTTGAATCATTTGTATATGAACAATCATGCCACAATAAAGATGTCAGGACCCCGACTCGATGTCACATCGATCTAGCCGGTAACACCTCATATCACTTTGCGGCCTCACGCACGGTATCCCCACGGGTGTCGCCTTACCTTTGCCCGGGACCGTTTGCGCCTTTTGGCTCACGTATATGATAGTGTCGCTAGCATCCATATGATAAGGAGCCCGGGCTGACATGACTAGTCGTAAACCCAAAGTGGCACAGACTTACAGGGACAGGCATCCATGACCCAGCTTCGAACGTGTCGGTCATCAGCAAGTGGGTCCGGGCTGTAGCACTGGGCTAGCAGGACTCCGGTAAACCGGGCTGTAGCGGGCTAACAGGACTCCGGTACTCAAAGCGTGACATTTCCCCGAAGGGACAGACACAGGAACGAGAAGGACACATGCCGGCCAGCCTAAGTGTTCCGGAGCAGTAGCAAGCTACCATGGCTCAGTGGAAACACTAGGAGACATTTCCCGGTAAGAGAGGCTACTAAAGATAAACAACTAG
>NC_057801.1:195374138-195478769 GCF_018294505.1 Triticum aestivum | reverse complement strand
CCTGTTGGCTGGGCCGGCCTGCTGCGGCTGGGCTGCACAGGGGAAGCCCCAGGTAAGCCCCTCCTTCTTTTATTTCTGTTTTCTTTTCTAATTTTCTGACATTTGTTTGATTTAATAAATATATTAAATCATTTAATTTTATTATGCCAATTTTTGTAGGGGCTAATGGTATTATTCCAGAGCTCTTTTATAATTGGCATAATTTTTGGACCATATTTCATATATATAGAAATATCTTTCCAATGCAGATATTTATCGAATTAATCCAATTGGCCAAAATAAATATCCATGAGCTCCTAAAAATATTGTTTTGATTTTTATCTCTGTCCAATATTTTTAGAGGGCATCATGAGCATTTTCTTGGACCCTTTTGGAGAAATTTTTAATTGGGTCATTTTCAAAAATGATTCTGAGGGTTCCACCAATCCTCATTTCAAATTTAAATGAAATTTAAATATGATGCACAAATAGCTAGCTAGTCTAAGTCATACCAGACTAGGGATGTGACATAACGGAAGTGGACGCTCCGGATTATGGAATTGAGACCAAAAAAGCTCTTCCCTTTCGTGATCCTTTTGGCTTCGGAAGTGCATGACCACGTCCGCCGCACTCGCCGCCAAATTCAGATAAGCATCCTCCGCACCCCACAACTGACCCAACTGAGCATACTTTGGGTCCGTGAACTTCCTACGCAGCAGAAAGGGCTTTCCAGCCGCGATATCCCTGGCCTGACGCAGCTCCTCCTTTATAGCCCTCATCGCGGAGCGGGCATCTTTGGCTTCGGCAGTGGCCTTCTTCAGGTCCTCTTGCTCCGCTCGGCGTTGTCTTTCGAGAAAATCATAGCGGTCGGTAGCATCCTTCAGCTTCACGGCCAGTTCGGCCATCTCCTCCCTGCTTCGGCAGTGAGCAGCCTTTTCGGCTTTTAGCTCTTCGGCCGCCTTCGAGGCAGCCACATCACTTTTTCTGGCTTGCTCCTTGGCTCGGGAAAGCTCCACCCGAAGCTCCTCCACAGCAGCGGTGCCATCTGCATCAAGCATACATGTTGTAAAGCGCGGGCATCAAGCCCCCTTATAGAGGTGTCCGCGGAGAAGCCACATACCTTGTGACTCGTCAAGTCGTTTATTGACCAGCGCGATATCCGCATCCGCAACGTCAAGTTGCCGCTTCAGTTCGGCAACTCTATCAGTCCGGCTTGCCACCGAACGTTCCGCCACCTGAATAGGAAGGGCGACATTTTATACCTGAGATTATGATCCTCGGCACGCCGTCGCTCTTGACAACGTACCGAGTCTCAGGGGCTACTGTCTATACAGGGCGCACTCTATGTGCAAAACTGTCAACAGGTATATCATTTTTACATACCTCAAACCCCGTTGGTAAACTTCTGACGGCCTCATGCAACCCGCTCTCAGCGGATGAAATCCTTTCAATCACCATACTCATTAATGTACGGTGATCTTCTGAGATAGATGCCCTCTCGAGCAGATCCTTCAGCTCCTCCGGCCGTACACCAGTTGGTGTCAAACTCTCCGGCCCCGCCGGACACGGGGAGACCCTCCACGACGACACCTTGGGGTCGTCCGCCCCGCCTGACGGTGCGGTAGATGGAGGCATCTCGCTCTCCATTATCTCCGGACGAAGATCCCCCGAAGATGAGCTCTGCTGAGAAGGGCTGAGATCCGAACTACAAGGTAAGAACTTCGGTTATCCTCGGAAATAAAAACAGGGATGTCCCTTATTACAAAACTCCCCTTTTTCTACTTACGGCTCGCTGGAGGGCTGATTCCCTTGGGGAAATAGTGCGGCCGGGGCCTCTCCTGGCGCAGGACCCTCCGGTGAAGATTTCTTCCCCCGCTTTGAGGCCTTGGCCTCCGGATCTTCGGAAGCGGTCCTCTTCTCCCCCTGGAGGGAGGGATTCTCGATCCCCCCTTTCTTGAGAGCCTCTTTAGCGGAGGCGGTAGTTTTCCTGTTTTCACCTTCGCCCTCTTCTGAAGGCGCTACCTCCAGCATCTTAACAAACACGGGATCCAGTGTGGTCTCTGGGAGGGGGGCCGGACACCGTATCAGTTTTGCTTTCGCTATCCACTCCTGTTCAAGGGATAGCTGGTTAAAGGGCAAATGTATGATAAATGAACAGATGGTATGTCCGGACACAGGACTACTTACTTGAGTATCCGAGCGATTGCAGCTTAGGCCAGCATCCTCGGTCAAGTCCGGACACATCTCCTGTGATCCGAAGAACAGTTTATACATCTCCACGGGTGTCGCACCCATGAAGTGTTGAAGAGCTCGCGGTCCCTCTGGATTGAATTCCCACAGGCGAAGGGGGCGACGTTTGCAGGGCAGAAGGCGCCGAATCAGCATGACTTGTGCCACTACAACCAGATTGATATCCCATTCTTGGAGGTCTCGAATGCGGCCCTGCAGTAGTGGCACGTCCTTGCAGGGCAGAACGCCATCCGTTGTGGAGGGCCCGAGCGAAAGGCAGGTGGCGCCACCTGCCTGGTGCCCTTGGGAGCGGTGAGGTAGAACCACTCCTATTGCCACAAACCAAGCTCCTCTTGAAAAGAGCCCTCGGGCCATGGAGCATCGGCCCTCTTGCTTATAACTGCCCCTCCGCACTCTGCCTGTCGCCCCTCGATCATCTTCGGCTCCACGTTGAAGGTCTTGAGCCACAATCCGAAGTAAGGGGTAGTGCGGAGGAAGGCTTCGCAGACAACAATGAACAATGAGATGTGGAGGATGGACTCCGGAACCAAGTCATGGAATTCCAGCCCGTAATAATATATGAGCCCCCTAACGAAGGGGTCCATCGAGAAGCCTAAATCCCGATAGAAGTGAGACACGAACACCACGCTCTCGCCAGGCTCGGGGGTGGGAATGACTTGCCCTTGGGCGAGCAGCCTATGCAAAATCTCACAGGTTAGATACCTGGCTTCTCTCAGCTTTAGCACGTCCTCTTTCGTGACGGAAGAGGGCATCCACCGGCCCTGTAGGTCGGAGCCGGACATTTTCGATGGTCCAAAGCGCCCGAATCTGGAGCCTTGGGTGTTGGAACTCGGGGCAAGGGGCGGATTCGATTAAGGATCGAAGAAAAGGAACAGGCCTTGGTCTCATTATAAAGGGGTAGAATACCAAGAGCCGTCCCCGTGACCGTTTGGAACTCGCCTTTGATAGAGGGGGCGTGGCAACGGGCGCGGTTGGGTTACCCACGTCCGTATTGATGAGAATCCTGGAATAAGGGGACACAATCTCTGCTTTGATAAGACGTGCCAAGGAAACCGCTTCGCTAAACGCGCTGAGGTGGAACAATAAAAACAATTCGAGTAAAGGCTTGGCCGTGGCGTGACGTCATGCTACAAAATACGTCAGCAGATTGAAGTTGTGTAAATGTTATTCTCTCTACGGTGGTATGTGGAATTTGTTTTGCAGAGTCGGACACTATCCTGGTGTTCACAATCTTCTATGAATTATTCGGAGGAGGAATCCGCCTTGCAATGCCGAAGACAATATGCGCGTCGGACTCGACGTCATTGAAGCCTGGTTCAGGGGCTACTGATGGATTCCCAGACTAGGAGGTGTCCGGATAGCCGAACTATCATCATTGGCCGGACTCCAAGACTATGAAGATACAAGATTGAAGACTTCGTCCCGTGTCCGGATGGGACTTTATTTGGCGTGGAAGGCAAGCTTGGCAATACGGATATGTAGATCTCCTACCATTGTAACCGACTCTGTGTAACCCTAGCCCTCTCCGCTGTCTATATAAACTAGAAGGTTTTAGTCCATAGGACGAACAACAATCATACCATAGGCTAGCTTCTAGGGTTTAGCCTCCTTGATCTCGTGGTAGATCTACTCTTGTGCTACCCATATCATCAATATCAATCAAGCAGGAGTAGGGTTTTACCTCGATCGAGAGGGCCCGAACCTGGGTAAAAACATCGTGTCCCTTGTCTCCTGTTACCATCCGCCTAGACGCACAGTTCAGGACCCCCTACCTGAGATCCACCGGTTTTGACACCGACAATATGACTAGCACATTTAAGCCTAACCCACTTCCTAAGCATAGGGATTTTGTAAGCAAACAATTTATGGTTGCAAGAATCAACTAGCATAGGAAGAAAAACAAGCATAACATCAAAACTTTCAACACATAGAGTGGAAACATGATATTATTGAGGTATGTAGAAGCATATGATGTTTTCTCATAATAATTTTCAGCAGAATCATGAATGAATTCAACAATATAGCTATCACATAAATCATTCTTTTCATGATCCATAAGCATAGAACTTTTATTACTCTCCACATAAGCAAATTTCTTCTCATCAATAATGGTGGGAGCAAATTCAACAAAATAACTATCTTGTGATACTTTATTGGCATAATTAATTTGATCATTAAAATCATGATGACAAGTTTCATGGTTATCATTATTCTCTATAACATATATGTCATCACAATAATCTTTTTTATCATAGTCAATTCAAACCTCTTCCAAAGTAGTGGATTCATCACTAAATAAAGCCATGACCTCTCCAAACCCACTTTCATCAAAATAATCATCATAAATAGGAGGTATGCTATCGTCATAATAATTTTTCTCATCCAAACTTGAGGAAGAAAAAAATATCATCTTCATCAAACATAGCATCCCCAAGCTTATGGCTTTGCATATCACTAGCATCACGAATATTCAAATGATTCATACTAGCAACATTGCAATCATGCTCATCATTTATGGATATTGTGCCAAACATTTTATTGAATTCTTCTTCTATCAATTGAGCACAATTTTCTGATCCATCATTTTTAGGAAAGTCATTATAAAGATAAACAATATGGGACCACCTCAATTCCAATTTTTTTGTAGTTTTATTTTTATAAACCGAACTAGTGATAAAATAAGAAACTAAAAGATTCATTTGCAAGATCTAAAGATATACCTTCAAGCACTCACCTCCCCGGCAACGGTGCTAGAAAAGAGCTTGATGTCTACTACACAACTTGTTCTTGTAGAATCGTGTTTGGCCTCCAAGCGCAGAGTTTTGTAGGACAGTAGAAAATCTCTCTCAAGTGGATGACCTAAGGTTTATCAACCTGTGGGAGGCGATGAAGATGGTCTCTCTCAAACAATGTTGCAACCAAATACAAGAAATCTCTTGTGTACCCAACACACCCAATACAATGGCAAATTGTATAGGTGCACTAGTTTGGTGAAGAGATGGTGATAAAAGTGTAATATGGATGGTAGAAATATACCTTTATAATCTGAATAAATAAGAACCGCAAGGTAGCAATCAACAAAAGTGAGCACAAACGGTATTGCAATGCTTGAAAATGACGCCTAGGGTTCGTACTTCCACTAGTGCAGTCTCTCAACGGATCTAACATAATTGGATCATATAACCATCCCTCAAAGTGCGATGAAGAATTACTCCAAAGTTCTTATCTAGCGGAGAACATAATAAGAAATTGTCTGTAGCTATTCTTTTTGATCGATCTATCCAAGAGTTGTCATAAAATAACACCAAGTTATCCTTCCCGATCAATCTATCCAAGAGTTCATACTAAAATAATTCCAAAATAAATTCAAATTTATAATACTCAATCCGACACAAAGAACTTCAAAGAGTGTCCCAAGATTTCTACCGGAGAAACAAGGACGAAGACATGCATCAACCCCTATGCATAGATTACACCAATGTCACCTCGGGAATCCGCGAGAGTGCCAAAACACATACCCAGTGAATCAATATGACACCCCATTGTCACCATGGGTATTCATAGCAAGACATACCTCAAGTGTTCTGAAATCCATAAAAGTATTCAATCCGATAAGAACAAAATCTCAAAGGGAAAACTCAATTCATCACAACAAGATAGAGAGGGGAAAACACCATATGATCCAACTGTATGAACAAAGCCCGCGATACATCAAGATCGTGCCATCTCATGAACACGAGAGAGAGAGAGAGAGATTAAACACATAGCTATAGGTACTGCAGCGACCCGACCCAAATGGATCAAGTCTCTGTGCTTAAGTGTCATCCCTGGATCGGTATGCTGACATACATAGTACTCGAGGATTTATAACAGAGTGCAATCACATGTAAAAAGTAACGTAAATACTATTACCTCAATCCATATAGAGGAAGTAACAACAAAAATTGTGGAGTCCCAACAACACCAACGGCAAAGATGAGTGTAGACATCGTAACCCTAACGTACCACCTACTCGTCGTAAGATTCCTGCAACATGAGACGTTGTAGCCATGTAGGTCAGGACGTTGAACGTATTGGCAATTTCACACCATAGAATAATAATGAAAATATCTATCTCTATATGCATATTTGGCTGGTGGAGGCTCTAAGTTTAATTTTTGCATGAAGCTAATTTTTCCCTACAACAAAGGAATCAATTTTATTTTTACTACCAAGTTTATGCCAATACTGAGAAGGTTCCTCCAACTCAATCTCAAAAATTCCAAATTATTAATAACCCAATACATTATTTAAATAGAGTGATGATATCAACCAATAATTCACTTCTAAATACTCAAAGTTGTCCATAACCGGGGACACGACTAATCATGATTAGTATGTACACTCTGCAGTGGTTTGCGCACTTTTCCCCACAAGACTTGATCTCCTCCATTGAATTCCTCGCACTGCTTGTTGTTTGAGAAGCGGATGATCGAGACATAGTCTTTCCGAAGAGGTCCCCTTAGCCAATAGATAGGCTGGTACACCTACAGTCCCCCTACATCTGCTAGCCAATCATGGAAAGGTTTCCCACAACTTACTCAACTATGCAAGAGCCCATAATGGCTTATGGCTGCACACAGAAGTTTCTAGGCATGAAATATTATATGATCCCTTTGAGCCTAGGTGGCATTTCATAGGGTAATCACACGGGTACTCCGGGATTAACTTGGGCAAGCACTGGTTTCTCCAGGTTCCTGGGCAAGCCACTAGGTTCTCCAGGGTGCCCCAACCATTCCACCCAGATGTGTGTTAATGTTGCCACCTTAAAACTTTCCCTTAATTATTATTTCTCTCACAACTTGCATGAATCTCACATACCAATCCCCGTCTACAATCATGGCTAAGCAATATATGACATAACGATTAATCCCGGGGTGTGTCAAGGATCATAGGTTCCTACCTCATGAACTACATAGCAATGCCCAATTCCCAATTCAACTCATGCAATCTTTGAGGGTGAAATTAATGCATAGTAAAAACTGGGTATTGAAAAGTATGATCAAAGTGTGAACTTGCCTTGTATTGTTGATGAAGATTCTTCGCACTCATAATTCTAGATAGTTCTACTTGTCACACTCCGATCAATCTATCATAAGTAAGCAATTTTATCCACACATACGCAATCACTCAAAGACCCAAAAATGAAAAGGAAGATTGCAAAAACTCCAAAAGAACCAAATCAAATTATTTTGCAAGATCAGATCCTAATTTCGGTGAAGAAGTGTGGTGATGGCTCAAGATGTTAGAATATGCCTAGGGATTCAATTTGAAAAAGGAATCAAATTTAAAAGCACTACAGTTTGCAAGATATGATCAAGTGAACCTTCAAGTTCAAATTTGAAAGGATCAAAAGTTGAAACTAATGATACTACAGGAAGTCAATATGAATACGTACGAAAAGAATTGGTAGATTCAAAATAACGAAGCAAAAGATACAAAATACAATATGGCATTGAATCTGCTTAGAAAGTTGTGTGACAACTCTTTGGTGGACTTGTAGAGTAACTGGCTAAGATCAAAATGTTGGAAAGATGACACTAATTGTGCGAACGGAAAGATTACTTCAATACGAATCCGATGCAGTTGGGTTCATCAGAAACGGAGGTACGGATAAAAAGATATGATCGAAAGAAATTTGAGTATGAATCTGAACAAATTTGAAAGTTGCAAAAAGTTTATTTGATAGATTCACTAGATAGGTGGAACCAAGACGAAAATATTGGCGTTCGTTCGTCTAATTTGGATGAACGAGTAAAAAGTTATGCCTATTTGAAAATCAGGATCAAGCTATTTTACGGAAGAAAAAGAGCTATGGCTAAAAGAATTCTAGTCTTAAAATGTAAATACAGGGATTAATTTATAAATCTAATTATTCTACCATACACTACTCTAAAGATAATAAGCAATGGAAGTATAAAAAATACAAAGAAAGATACCTTTATGAGATAGAGAAAGACGACTTCGGAGAGAGGGGACAACTTCCAAAACTCCCGCCGGAGAGAAGAAATATATTTTTCTTTTGTGAAGCTAGTCAAACCAAAATATTGACTTTACCCGCAGTGGATGATTATTGGAGACTCTATGGGTATATATTTATAGGTGGAAAAGAGGCTTTGGGGTCAAAGGCTAGGCAATGCGGGACTAAACGTAGACGAACAAATAAAAAGGGAGGGAATCGCATGGGCCTAAAAAAAGACTTCGCCGGTAGACCGCGGCACGCGCAAAGTTTTTTTTTTAATATTTTTTTCCTTTGAAAAAAACCATAAACCTTAATGAAAATAAAAAGAGGAAAAATATGGGCCGGCTTGTCAACTGTGTTGCGCATGTCGGCGACAGTTAGTTATGGGCCGCACATACGTTTTTTTTTTGTTTAAACAGAAACAGAAAAGAAAAACAGAACAAGAAAAATAAAATAACAAAATTTCCATAGGCATATTATATATCAAAATTTTCAGACAGACAATTCCTACAATATGAACTATTTCTTAGAGTCAACTAAAATCAACAAAAAATCTAATAAACCAAATAGTGCTACTAGTGCAATAAAACCCAATAAAATCAATTTTAAAATACCAAAATGATTTCAAATTTATTTTTCTCCATTTTTCTACTGTATGGAATCATTTAACCCTATTTTCCATTTATTTATATTTTAGGAGAAAAATAATTTTTAAAAAATCAAATAAAGAAAATTCAATAAAATCCAAAATGGTTATTCCAATTGGATTCAAATATTTTTCAAACCATTTTGAATTGGTTCCAATATTCATTTCCCATTTTTATTTCCAATAGTTGAAGGAGTCAGATTACCTTCTCTCTTTATTTATTTTTGGAAAAGATTTTGAAACCCATATGGAGTATTACCAAAAGTGGCTCAATTGCCATTTTGAATGTGGCCTCCTACTTCCCACTCTATTTCAATTTTGAAGAAGTCATGTTATCTTCCCTCTTGAAAATCCTTGAGTGGCACGAAGCTTCTGAGTTGAATTATTTCAAAATGGGATTCCACAGAAACCAAATGCAAGAAATGAAGGTTTGGGAAAGTCCTTTTATTCCCTCTCATTTAACTTTCAGAAAGTTTCAAATTTCACTCACTTTCACACAACAAATCACACAAGAAATCATTATTACTTAATTACTAGAACATTCCAAAATTTAGAATTTTGGGATGTTACAAGTACAAACCCTCATCCTGGAGGGTGGACTACTCCCTCCTCATCATGTTGGCCGCGGGGATGATGAAGATGGCCTCCGGTGATGATTGTCCCCTTCGGCAGGGTGCCGGAACAGGGTCCAGATTGGTTTTCCGTGGATACATAGGCGTGCAGCGGCGGGACTTTTGATCTAGAGTAATTTCTGGGGGTTTCTGTATTTATAGGATTTTTTGGCATTGGTTTCACGTGAAGATGGGCCACGAGGGGCCCACAAGACACCAGGGCGCGCCAGAGGGGGCTGTTGTGCCCACCTCGGGGCTCTTCTGGCCCTCCCACGAAGCTTCTAGTGCCTCTTTTTCCAAAAAATCATTAAAAAGTTTCGCTGCATTTGGAGAACTTCGATTTCTACACAAAAAACAACACCACGGTCGTTTTGCTGAAAACACTGTCACTCCGGGTAAGTTCCATTCAAATCATACTAACACCATATAAAATAGTTTTAAACATGGCATGAATACTTCATAAATTATAGATACATTGGAGACGTATTAGCATCCCCAAGCTTAATTCCTACTCGTCCTAGAGTAGGTAAATGATAAAATAAATAATATATGAAGTGTGAATGCTACCATAGTGCATAAGTTTGATCAATGATAATTTCAATCACTTTTCCTAGCATCATAACAACCACTTTTTCTCATAAAAATCATCATGATAAAGTAGCAATTGAAAACGGAATATTTGATGTGGAATGCTACCTATCATATTTATCATACACTATTTTCTTTTGTAGTATGGACATTTGGACTTGAATGATTCAAAGCAATAGTTTATAATTTGACATGAAAACATCAATACTCAAGCATATCAACAAGCAACCATGTCTTTCAAAATATCCACGCTAAAGAAAGCTATCCCTAGCCCATTATGCTCAATCATTTATCCATTAATGAAACACACTCGAATATTAGCCATGCCCAATGCACAAGTATGATAATAGTGTTCCCTAGTTGGTGCTTTATAAAAGAAGATGGAGACTTAATGAAAATTAAAATTGCATAAAGTAAATAGATAGTCCCTTCGCAGAGGGAAGCAGAGATTTGTAGAGGTGCCAGAACTCAAAGCTTAAATTGAGAGATGAAGTTGTTTTGAGAGGCATGATTTTCCTGTCAATGAAAACGCCCGAGAATTCCCAATACATTCCATGCTAGATACATCATAGGCAGTTCCCAAACATAATATAAACTTTATTCCCTTTTCCACCATTCTTTCACAATCCATGGCTAGCTGTATCCACGGGTGCCTTCCGTACCAACACTTTCCAAGGAATTTATTATTTGACAACATAAAGTAAATGTCTTTTTATTTCAGGACTGGGCATCCCTATTACCGGCCACACCCTCGTGCAATGACAAGTGAATAAACACTCACCTTGAGAATAAAATATCTAGCCCGGAAAATATTGACCACCCCCTGCTGCTTCATGAGCGGTATGGGCACACAAAAAGGAAATCCATTTTGAAAATTAGAGTGGGGACATACAAATTTACTTGGAACGACAAGGAAATACCGCATATAGGTACGTATGGTGGACTCATATGGCACAACTTAGTTTAAGGAATTTGGATGGACAAGTAGTATTCCCACTTAGTACGAATAGAGGCTAGCAAAGAGTTGAGAAGCAACCAAACAGAAAACAAAAATTCTCATAAACGAGCATTAAACATAACTAACACCGAATAATGCACCACAAGTAGGATGTAACTTCATTGCATGACTATTGACTTTCGTGCTTGCATAGGGAATCACAAACCTTAACGCCTATATTCTTTCTAAAGCATAATTACTCACCAACATGACTCACATATTAGTATCATCATATCTCAAAACTATTACAAAGAATCAAATTATCATATCCAATGATCTACATGAAAGTTTTTATTATATCCTTCTTGCATATTCATAATATCAGGAACAATTTCATAGCTTGTGCAAATTTTCATCACTATTATCAACTCTCGAAATAATAAAAAGGGAAGCATGAGAGTATTCGACAAACTACTCGAAAAAGATATAACTGAAGATCAAGAGTGTAGTTTAGTAAATGGGTAGCTATTTGAGAACTCTTTCTCATTTACAAACTTTTAGATATAAGTATTTTATTAAAACAGCAAGCAAAACAAAATAAAATGACATTCCAAGAATAGCACACATCATGTGAAGAAGCAAAAACTTAGGCTCAACCAAGGCTAACCAATAATTGTTGACGAAGAAAGGTGGGATGCCTACCGCGATATCCCCAAGCTTAGATGCTTGAGACTTCTTAAAATATTATATTGGGATGCCTTGGGCATCCCCAAGCTTTATATTTTGTGCCTCCTTAATTCCTTTCATATCACAGTTTCCCTAAATCTTAAAAAATTCATCCACACAAAACCTAACAAGAACTCGTGAGATAAGTTAGTATATAAATCAATGCAATAACCTAATCATTCTCGACTATAGAAAATCATTAAAATTATTATTTAAAATTGCATAATAAATTCCTCTGCATATTTAATACTCCTATCCTCAAATAGAATAATTAAACAAGCAAACATATGCAAACAATGCTAACATAACAACAATCTGTCTAAACGGGACAGTCTGTAAAGAATGCAAGAAGATCCATACTTCTATAACTCCAAAAATTCTTAAAAATTTCTATGTTGTGGTAAATATATCATTGCTTATTGCGCAAAAAAATTCAACATTTTATCACGTTCTGAGTTTTCTCAATAAATCACGCACTAGCATGCAACTTTCTGTTTTCAAACAACAACATATATACTTGCAAAATAAGCATGGTAAAGGCTATACTTGACAATTTTATTAAAATAAAAGATGCAAAACGTTATTCTAAATAGCATCACTAAAATCCTAACAAAATAAAATGATGCTCCAAGTAAAACACATATCATGTGATGAATGAAAGTATAGCTCCAAGTGAGGTTATCGATAATGTTGGAGACGAAAGAGGGGATGCCCTCCGGGGCATCCCCAAGCTTAGTTGCTCGGATGTTCCTTGAGTATTACGTACCTTGGGGTCCTTGTTCATCCCCAAGCTTAGGTTCTTATCACTCCTCATTCTCCTTGTATCGATATCTCACCCAAAACATGAAAACTTCAATCACACAAAACTTAACGGAACTTCGTGAGATAGGTTAGTATGATAAGGAGCAAACCATTCACTTTGGTACTCTCAAAGACAAGATTCATAATTGTTATCACACAATTCCTATTGTAGCTTATCATTTCCACAATTTATATTGAGCAATATAAGCCATAGAAACAAGGAAACAAGCAAACTATGCATTGAAAACAGAATCTGTCGAAAAACAGAATAGCCTATAATGGTCTAAACAAGGACCATACTTCTGCAACTCCAAAAATTCTGAAAAATTAGGACAACATAGAGAATTTATATATAAATCATCTGTAAAAGTTTCAGATCAAAAGCACATTCACACTACTAGGGAAAACCCTAGTAGTAGCGTGGGTTTTGAGGCTAGCAGCAGCGCGGGCAGCCGCGCTACTACTACGCCGCTACAGCTAACTGTTAGTAGTAGCGCGGTCCGCATCCGTGCTACTACTGTTGACTATATCAGCAGCGCTTTTCTGGAATGTGATACTATTAGTTAGCTGTAGCGATTTCCTAGACCCTCGCTACAGCTATATCTTTCATCATTTTCCCTCGCTTCGTACCCTGTTTCGGTTTCAGTAAACTACAATTTCTAGATACTAGGTACTACTAGATATCAATTTCATAAAGCATTATAGGTACTAGGTAGTACTCCCTCTGTTCCAAATTACTCGTCGTGGTTTTAGTTCAAACCATGACGAGTAATTTGGAACAAAGGGAGTACTAGATAACAATTTCATGTATAGTCAACATGCATCCTCAAGCAGTACAAGGTCATATTGACGATGATCATCATATGTAGTTCTAGATGATATCGACGATGATCATCATATGTAGTTCTAGATGATATCGACAACGATCATCATGTGTAGTTCTAGATGATATAGCCACACACACATATGTAGTTCTAGATGATATCAAAGATGATCATCATCCTCAAGCTTGGGCGGGGGGTGTTCCTGATAGTAATTAGGATGGCCTATCCAACACGAAGATTCTTGCCAATCCACCCAACCGAGTTTAAGTGTGTGCGACCATCCGTGTCCATGCGGTAAGTACAGGTTGTGATGGAGCCCCTGGAGGTAAGGCGTAGTCCAGCTGAGCCTTCTGCATCAGGCTCGATACCATAACTCACAGATATGCTCTTTGCCAATTTCTGAATAAGAAAAACATATCAATTAATAAATAGCTCGCACATACTCTTGCAAATAGGTATATATTGATTTTCTACACTATTAATGATTCCTTAGATTCTACACTAATAAGCATGTGATCGAACTCTACACTAAATCATATCATCGACTAGATTCCACACAACATATCATTGGACTCTACACTCAGCATATCATCAGATAATTTGCATTTGTAAGTATAACATACCATATCATGTCGATCAACCATGGTACTTGTCAGGCGGGTCACGAATGGCACCCCGACAAAGTCAGCACATGGCGGAATTATGTCCCTGTAACATCCGAAATTTTCAATTTGGAATGTAATACATAGATCATCCATGCATATCATATTTTATTGCATTTCCGTTCTGAAGTCCTCGAAATCCTAAGCAGCTCAAGGACCCTCGGAGAGAGTTGGGGATTTCCCGATTTTTCATATTTGATTTCGTATCAAATATTTCTTAGAAAAATAAACGAGAGGAGATAATATGACTTCTCCAAAACAATTGAAATATTGGAGGAAAAATGCTAAAATCATTTGTTATATTTTATTTGAGTTTATTTGGATTTTATTTGCATTATAAAAATATGCACGTTTTCAAAATTTCATTTTAGGGCCAAGAAAATGTTCATCCTGTTCTAAATATTTTATTTAGACGGTGAAAATTTGTTTTGGCATTTTTAGGTTTTTATTTTATTTTATAGGATTTATTTTCTGTTGGCGTAATTATTTAAAAAAACTTTCCCTGCCCGACTGGGCCTAAGGCCCAGCCGAGCAGGCCAGCCCAGCCGCCGCCGCCTCCTCGCGCGCGTCGTCTCTCACCCGACGACCGAGCCGTCGCCACCTCGGACGAGGAGTCTGGCCGGGACTCCTCCTCGCCGCCGCCTTGGCCCCACCTCCAAGCCACCGCCCCCCCTTTATATACGCCGCCACCCCCGCCCCAAACCGCCACTACCACCAGCCCCACCGCCCCGAGGCGAGCACCGCTGCCGCACTCGCCGCCGCCGCCGCCGCTTGCCGCCCCGCCGCCGCCAAGCCCCGCCGCCCCGAGAGCCGCTGCCCCACCGCCCAACCCCGCCTCGCCGGAGCCACCTCGTCGAGGTACCGCGCCGAACCGTCGCCGCCGGTTTTTTTAAACCGTTCGGTTTTTTTGAAACCCTAGATCGTTTTTTTTAGTTTCAGTTCGCCGGTTTTCTCGGTTCGTTTATTTAACGGACGTTCGTCCATACATTCGTTTGAACGAACAGTTTTATTCCGTTAGTTACAGATAACGAATGCTCGTTCAATAGTCTGTTCGTCAGATTTCTTTTATCGGATTTATCCGCGATTATTTTTTAGTCGCGATTTCTGATCCGATCTTAGATTCTGTTTTTCTTCGCGCTCGTTAGTCGGAATCAGGTGATTCAAACGCCTAGAGTTTCGTCTCGAGACCCTCTTTCTGTTTAATCAACTTAAACAAAGTTTTGGTACTGTAAATTTGATCCTAGCTGAGATTAGTTAACGGATCTTGTTTCTTTCGCCGTTTGAGTTTCGTTGCTCCGTTTGATTTGATTCTTTTTGCAAACCGGAGTTCTTAAGTTGAACTTTCTGGTCATTCTTATTTATTTGGAGTTTTACTTGTGCATCTTTGCTAGTTGCTTATGTATGTTATTGTTTGTTTGCGATAGAATTCCCGGAGTGCAAAGCGTGTTACTACGAGTCACTAGGATTCACGGATCGTCAGCAAGGCAAGTAACACATTGATCATACTCTTTCCATACCCAGTTTTCATTGCATTAGTTCAATCCCCAAACATTGCTTGATTAGGATGTCTTTAACTTGTGGGTTGGGAAGTAGTTGCTGAGGTAGAACCTATTGCCCTGTTTATTATCAAACCTTTGGGAGTTACTTCTACGCGTTGCTTATATTGCCATGCTATGCTCGTAGACGTGGATTGGGTTTGAGTGTATCCATGATAGATGTGAGATTATTAATTAATGGTTTACTTAAGGTGGCAACTTAAATACACATCTGGGTGGATTGAGGCACCTGGGGAACCCAGTGCTGTCTGTTTTATTTTTGGAAATCCCGGGGTATCCGTGTGATCTTCCTATGGACCGCCACCCATGCTCAAAGGGAACTGAGATTATTCATGCTAGAAACTTCCGTGTGCAGCCAAAAGCTATTATGGGCTCTAGCATAGTTGAGTAAGTTACGTGAAGCTCTTGAAGAGATAGATCAGCAGGTAGTGGGTTTTGTTGGTTTGGTATGGTCTACCCGGAGTAGAGAGTTAATGTTTCTGAAAGACTATGTCTCGGTCATCTGTTTCTCAAACGCAATGTAGTGCGAGAAATCCAACGGAGGTGATTGAGTCTTATGGGGAAAAGTGCGCAAACCTCTGCAGAGTGTCCCCGGTTATGGACAATTTGAGTATCTAGTACTTGAGTATTCACATGTATCTCAACACTCTTAATTAATATTGTTGGGTTGTTAATGATTTTAATTTGGGATTGAGAGGGGGTTTACCTTCTCAATATTTTATCAACCACCATGATAGTTAAATTGAAATTTATTCCTTTGTTGTAGGGAAAATTTTGCTTTCCGCAAAACTATAACCCTAGAGCTTTCCACTAGCCATATATGCATGTAGTGATAGCATTATTCTGTTTCTGCTCTACTGTGTTATATTGCCAGCATATTCCATGTGCTGACCCATTTTCGGGCTGCAACGTATTATGTTGCAGACTTTTCAGACGGGGAGTAAGGTTCGTTAGGTCATTGTTGTGCAGCTCATCTATGCTGTTGGAGTTGATGGACTCACTTTATCTTCCAAGCCTTCCGCTGTTATCGCATTAGATGGCCTTAAGACATATTATTGTAATAAGTTCTCTTTTGAGACATTCGATGTAATAAGTGTGTGATTGCTACTCTGTTATAAATCCTTCGAGTACTATGCGTGTCAGCATTACTGATCCAGGGATGACACTGAGGCACAGAGACTTGACCGTTTGAGGTTGGGTCGCTACAAGATGGTATCAGAGCACACGCTGAGTGTAGGACACGACCACTAAGATAAACCATAGGTCACTCTTCTCTACTCATTTCTGACTCCTTTCCCTTTTCCACTCTTTAGGATGACAGAGAAGAAGAACAAGTTCGCGCAACCGGATGAGGATACACCTTTTGGACGCCACTTGAAGGAAGTCACTAGGTACTTGAACATTGGAATACCTAGTTTCACCGAGACGTTCAACGCCACCCTACCAGAAGAAGAGCGCTGGATGATTCAAGTACAAGTTCCAGGAAGAACGTTCTCGCCAACTTCTAAACCCATAGAATTTTCTTTTGAAGCGCCAACCTGGAGTCTAGGCAAGAGCATGGCAGCCCACATTACCATGGGACGCATTGGAGAAGTGTACAACAGGGAACTCAAGGACACTACTATCAGATATGTGGGCGCCGAGATGAGCAATGGGAGATGATCAGCACTACGAAGGATAGATCTGTCGCAGCTTTTATCCAGGAGCTAAACCAGCACATTCGACGCCAGGAGAACCAGATGTGCACCGACATGATAGAACTGAAGAAGGCAAAGACTAGGATCATCGAGCTGGAGGAAGAACTCAAGTTCACATGCGATGGGTATGAGGAGGAAATCAAGACACTACTGGAGAAGAACGACGACCTTGTTAATAAGATCGGGATATTCATGAGAGGACCTGCACCGGGAGACAAAGACGATGACCCTACCTGCCCGGACAACTACATCATCATCGACGACACTGATTCTGATCCGAGTGATGATGACTATGAATACAAAGCTAGAGCAGACATCATGGAATCTTCCACCGATCAAAATTTCTAGATGACCACCATAAAATATTAGTATTCCCCCCATGTATCAAATATAGTTGAGCACTTTTTGCGATAGTTTTAGACCGATGTATGCCCTTGCTTGATTGATTGAGTGAAATGATTGTGTTTGTCTCATGTGCATATGGGTAGTGCTTTCTCACTAGACCTTTTCCTCTATTCTAATCTCTTCCATCTAAACCCCTCAGATGCCTCCGAGACGTGACACCGGTTTTGCTTTCCCAACGGAGCTCACCCAGTTGATCCAGCGGAAGAATGCTTTGATGCAATTGCTAGTTCAGAACCAGGGCAACAACAACAATAACAGCAACAACAACCCGCCACCAGTGGACAATCTAGCCTGTTTTCTAAGGTTACTGCCGCCGGTGTTCTCCAGTAGCACCGAGCCAATAGTTACAGATGATTGGCTACACCGTATCGTAAGGGAGTTAACCACCGCAGGGTGCACGGATGCGGAGAAGGTGCGCTTTGCCGCACACCAACTGGATGGACCCGCAGCAGCATGGTGGCAAAATTTCACAACCACCTATCCTGTTGACACTGTCACATGGGCTCAGTTTTAGCAGGCCTTTCGTACTGCCCATGTTTCCACTAGAGCTATGCAGATGAAGAAGCGGGAGTTTCGCAACTTACGCCAGGGGAACCGTACTGTTGGCTAGTACGTGGATGATTTTAGCAACTTATCACGCTATGCCCCTGATGATGTGGCCACTGATGCCGCGAAGCAGGAGAAGTTTATGGAAGGGTTGAATGATGAGATGAGCATGCAGTTGATGGTGGCAACCTTCAACAACTACCAGGAGTTGGTAGATAAAGCTCTAATGATTGAAGGGAAGTAGCAGCAGATTGAGAGCCGTAAGAGGAAGTATGGACAAGGGAAGTATAATTCAGGGGCTCAGCAGAAGCCTCGCTTAACCCCGAATTCGGGAGGACTCTTTCATAACCATGGAGGTCATAACCACCCTGGAGGAGGATTGCATAATCACAATGGCGCTAAGAACGGAAATGGGAATGGAGCTAACAATAATCGCTCCAACCCAGCCACACCCACGAAGAGAGACCTGAGTCAAGTTACTTGTTATAAGTGCGGGAAGATAGGGCACTATGCCAATGATTGTCCTAAAGGGAGGAATGGAAACGGAAACGGGAGCGCTGGAAAGAGGCCTAATCCCTTCAACAAAGGACAAGTGAACCACGTTAACGTGGAGGAGGTTGAAGAACAGCCGGACGCGGTAATAGGTAAGTTTTTGGTTAAGTCATTTACCGCTCTTATTCTTTTTGATACTGGTGCATCGCATTCATACATATCAAGGGGATTCATGGATAAGTTTAACCTACCAACCCAAACCCTGAGAACCCCTCTTTTAGTGAGCTCGCCTGGAGTAGAGTATATGGCTAGCCGATGGTGTAACCAGATACCCCTAACCATTGGGACGCATGTTCTTTCCGTCTGACCTAATTATCTTGGAGTCGCAAGGATTGGATGTGATATTAGGTATGGACTGGATGCCAATGTATGGAGGAAGTATTGACTGTGCTAGTAAGTCAATTTATCTCACCACCCCGGAGGGAAAAAGGATTAAGTACGTATCTAGGCATGTTCCTAGGAGGACCCAAGTGAATGCCCTCACGGGAGTTGTGCAGGAGGAAGTGCCTATAGTAAAGGATTACCGGGATGTTTTCCCAGTAGAGTTACCCGGCATGCCACCGGACTGAGACATTGAGTTTCTAATAGAGCTATTGCCAGGTACATGGCCCATATCCAAGAGACCCTATCGGATGCCCGCAAATGATCTGGAGGAAATTAAGAAGCAGATCAAGGAGTTATTGGAGAAAGGTTATATTCGAAGGAGTTCATCACCTTGGGGAGCTCCAATACTTTTGGTGGAGAAGAAGGATAAATCCCTAAGGATGGTTGTTGATTATCGAGCCTTGAACGAAGTAACCATTAAGAACAATTATCCACTACCGATGATCAATGATCTGTTTGATCAGCTGCAAGGAGCTAAGGTGTTTTCAAAGATTGATCTGCGATCAGGATACCATTAGTTGAAGATCCGAGAGAAGGATATACCAAAAACAACGTTCACTACGCGGTATGGATTATACGATTATACGGTCATGTCGTTTGGACTGACAAACGCCCCTGCCTATTTCATGAGTATGATGAACAAAGTGTTCATGGAGTATTTGGACAAGTTTGTTGTGGTGTTTATCGATGATATTATGGTATACTCGAAGAATGATGAGGAGCACAAGGAGCATTTGCGATTAGTTCTCGACAAACTCAGGGCACACCAGTTATACGCAACGTTCAGCAAGTGCAAATTTTGGTTGAAGGAGGTTGGATTTCTTGGGCATGTTATATCAGGAGAAGGTATAGCAGTGGACCCGCGCAAGGTTCAGTCGGTCACTGAATGGTTGGCACCCACTTCAGTTGGCGAGATCCGCAGTTTCCTTGGACTCGCGGGATATTATCGGAGATTCATTGAGAATTTTTCCAAGCTGGCAAAACCAATGACTGAACTGTTGAAGAAGGATAATAAGTTTATATGGACAGAAGATTGTGAGGCAAGTTTCCAGGAGTTGAAGAAACGTTTGACTACAGACCCAGTACTAACGTTGCCAGATATACATAAGGAGTTTCAAGTATATTGCGATGCCTCACGATTGGGACTGGGATGTGTGCTTATGCAAGACGGAAAAGTTGTTTCGTATGCTTCACGACAACTGAAGCCCCACGAGTTGAACTATGACAACCATGATTTGGAGTTGGCAGCTGTAGTGCATGCATTACAGACTTGGAGATATTACCTTATTGGGAACCGTTGTGATGTGTACACAGATCATAAGAGTTTGAAATATATCTTCACCCAAAAGGAGCTAAACCTTAGGCAGAGAAGATGGTTGAAACTTCTAAAGGACTACGATATGAAGCTACACTATCATCCAGGGAAGGTCAATGTTGTAGCAGACGCTTTAAGCCGGAAGAGTTATGCTAACATACTTGAAAGTAAGGGATTGCTAAAGGAGTTAGCCTAAGATGTCATGGAACTTCGATTGGAAATTGTTCCACGAGGTTTCGTTGCAACAATGGAGGTTCAATTGACCTTGTTAAACAAAATTCAAGAAGCTCAGAAGGAGGACAAAGAGATTGCGGAAATAAAGGAGAAGATGAGCGAAGGAAAGGCCAAAGGTTTTCGCGAGGATGAGCATGATACATTATGGTTTGAGGACCGAGTTTATGTGCCCAACAACCCAGAGATCAGGAAGTTAATACTTCAGGAGGCTCATGACTCACCATACTCGATACACCCCAGAAACACCAAGATGTATCTGGATTTGAAGGAACGTTTCTAGTGGACTGGTATGAAGAAGGATATCGCTGAGTATGTAGCCGTATGTGATGTATGTCAACGAGTGAAGGCAGAGCATCAGAAGCCAGTAGGACTGTTGCAGCCTATGCCGATACCCGAATGGAAGTGGGATAAACTTGGCATGGACTTTATCACCGGACTACCCAGGACAAAGGCAGGATATGACTCAATATGGGTAGTAGTGGATTGCCTGACCAAAGTGGCACATTTTATTCCGGTGAAAACCACTTATACAAGTGCAAAGTTGGCCAAAATATATATGTCTAGGATCGTATGTTTGCACGGAGTTCCGAGGAGCATCGTATCAGATAGAGGGACGCAGTTTACATCGAAGTTTTGGCATCAGTTACACCAGACCTTGGGTACGAGATTGGAGTTCATTACAGCATTCCACCCGCAGACAGATGGACAGACCGAGAGAGTCAAACAGATACTAGAAGATATGTTGAGAGCTTGTGCGCTAGACTATGGATCTAGTTGGGATGACAATTTGCCCTACGGTGAATTCTCATACAACAATAGCTACCAAGCCAGTTTGAAGATGGCACCGTTCGAAGCTTTGTCTGGACGTAGATGCAGAACACCCTTGATGTGGGATGAGTTAGGAGACCGACAGCTGTTTGGACCAGACTTGATCAAAGAGTCTGAGGAGATGGTTAAGTTGATTCGGGATAGACTAAAGATAGCTCAGTCCAGGCAGAAAAGTTATGCAGACTCGAAACGCAAGGAGGTTACCTATGAGATTGGAGATAGAGCATAACTGCGAGTATCACCCTTGCGAGGGGTGAAACGATTCAGAGTTAAGGGAAAATTAGCCCCGAGGTTTGTAGGACCATATCATGTTTTGGAAAGGATGGGAGAAGTTGCCTACAAGTTGGAATTACCTGAAGGATTGTTAGGAGTTCACGATGTGTTCCACGTCTCACAGCTGAAGAAGTGTCATGCTGAGATGGCCGATATACCGTTAAGAGATACCGTACCCTTAGAGGCAATTCAGCTGGACAGTGATTTGACGTATGAGGAGAAACCGGTTAAGATTCTTGAGTTTGCTAGCCGAGTCACTCGCAGCAAGGTTATCAAATTTTGTAAAGTTCAGTGGAGCCACCATACCGAGGATGAAGCCACCTGGGAATGAGAGGATGATCTTCGCAAGGACCACCCGCACCTATTTTCTGACCAACCCGAATCTCGAGGGCGAGATTCATCTTAAGGGGGTAGGTTTGTAACATCCCAAATTTTCAATTTGGAATGTTATACATAGATCATCCATGCATATCATATTTTATTGCATTTCCATTCCGAAATCCTCGAAATCCTAAGCAACTCAAGGACCCTCGGAGAGAGTTGGGGATTTCCCGATTTTTCATATTTGATTTCGAATCAAATAGTGAAACGAGGATTTTTGATTTTAATTATTTTTCTCTCCAAAAAATATTTCTTATAAAAATAAACGAGAGGAGATAATATGACTTCTCCAAAACAATTGAAATATTGGAGGAAAAATGTTAAAATCATTTGTTATATTTTATTTGAGTTTATTTGGATTTTATTTGCATTAGAAAAATATGCACGTTTTCAAAATTTCATTTTAGGGCCAAGAAAATGTTCATCCCGTTCTAAATATTTTATTTAGACGGTGAAAATTTGTTTTGGCATTTTTAGGTTTTTACTTTATTTCATAAGATTTATTTTCTGTTGGCATAATTATTAAAAAAAACTTTCCCCGCCTGACTGGGCCTAAGGCCCAGCCGAGCAGGCAGGCCCAGCCACCGCCGCCTCCCCGCGCGCGCCGTCTCTCATCCGGAGACCGAGCTACCGCCGTCTTGGACGAGCAGTCCGGCCGGGAGTCCTCCTTGCCGCCGCCTAGGCCCCTCCTCCAAGCCCCCCCTTTATATACGCCGCCACCCCCGCCCCAAATCGATAGCACCACCAGCCCCGCCGCCCCGAGCCGAGCGCCGTCGCCGCACTCGCCGCCGCCGCAGCCGAGCGCCGCCGCTTGCCGCCCCGCCTCCGCCAAGCCCCGCTGCCCCGAGAGCCGCCGCCCCGCCACCCAACCCCGCCTCGCCGGAGCCACCTCGTCGAGGTACCGCGATGAACCGTCGCCGTCGGTTTTTTTAAAACCGTTCAGTTTTTTTTTGAAACCCTAGATCGGTTTTTTTAGTTTCGGTTCACTGGTTTTCTCGGTTCGATTATTTAACGGATGTTCGTCCGTACGTTCATTTAAACGAACGGTTTTCTTCCGTTAGTTACAGATAACGAACGCTCGTTCGATAGTCCGTTCGTCAGATTTCTTTTATCGGATTTATCCGTGATTATTTTTGAGTCACGATTTCTGATCCGATCTTAGATTCTGTTTTTCTTCGCGCTCGTTAGTCGGAATCAGGTGATTCAAACGCCTAGAGTTTCGTCTCGAGACCCGCCTTATGTTTAATCATCTTAAACAAAGTTTTGGTACTGTAAAATTTGATCCTAGCTCAGATTAGTAAATGGATCTTGTTTCTTTCACCATTTGAGTTTTGTTGCTCCGTTTGATTTGATTCTTTTTGCAAACCGGAGTTCTTAAGTTGAACTTTCTGGTCAATATCTTTTATTTGGAGTTTTACTTGTGCATCTTTGCTAGTTTCTTATGTATGTTATTGTTTGTTTGCGATAGAATTCCCGTAGTGCGAAGCGTGTTACTACGAGTCACTAGGATTCACGGATCGTCAGCAAGGCAAGTAACACATTGATCATACTCTTTCAATACCAAGTTTTCATTGCATTAGTTCAATCCCCAAACATTGCATGATTTGGATGTCTTTAACTTCTGGGTTGGGAAGTAGTTGCTCAGGTAGAACATATTGCCCTGTTTATTATCAAACCTTTGGGAGTTACTTCTACGCATTGCTTATATTGCCATGCTATGCTCGTAGACGTGGATTGGGTTTGAGTGTATCCATGACGGATGTGAGATTATTAATCAATGGTTTACTTAAGGTGGCAACTTAAATACACATCTGGGTGGATTGAGGCACCTGGGGAACCCAGTGTTGTCTGTTTTATTTTTGGAAATCCCGGGGTATCCGTGTGATCTTCCTATGGACCGCCACCCAGGCTCAAAGGGAACTGAGATTATTCATGCTAGAAACTTCCGTGTGCAGCCACAAGCTAATATGGGCTCTAGCATAGTTGAGTAACTTACGTGAAGCTCTTAAAGAGGTAGATTAGCAGGTAGTGGGTTTTGTAGGTTTGGTATGGTCTACCCGGAGTAGAGAGTTAATGTTTCTGAAAGACTGTGTCTTGGTCATCCGTTTCTCAAACGCCATGTAGTGCGAGAAATCCAATGGAGGCGATCGAATCTTCTGGGTAAAAGTGCGCAAACCTCTGCAGAGTGTACAAACTAATCATGGTTAGCCGTGTCCACGGTTATGGACAATTTGAGTATCTAGTACTTGAGTATTCACTTGTATCTCAACACTCTTAATTAATATTGTTGGGTTGTTAATGATTTTAATTTGGGATTGATAGGGGGTTTACCTTCTCAATATTTTATCAACCACCATGATAGTTAAATTAAAATTTATTCCTTTGTTGTAGGGAAAAATTGCTTTCCACAAAACTATAACCCTAGAGCTTTCCACCAGCCATATATGCATGTAGTGATAGCATTATTCTGTTTCTCCTCTACTGTGTTATATTGCCAGCATATTCCATGTGCTGACCCATTTTCGGGCTGCAACGTATTATGTTGCAGACTTTTCAGATGAGGAGTAAGGTTCATTAGGTCGTTGCCGTGCAGCTCAGCTATGCCGTTCGAGTTGATGGACTCACTTTATCTTCCAAGCCTTCCGTTGTTATCGCATTAGATGGCCTTAAGCCATATTATTGTAATAAGTTCTCTTTTGAGACATTCGATGTAATAAGTGTGTGATTGCTACTCTGTTATAAATCCTTCGAGTACTGTGCGTGTCAGCATTACTGATCCAGGGATGACACTAAGGCACAGAGACTTGACTGTTTGAGGTCAGGTCGCTACAGTCCCATAGGTTGCACACCTCCTCCTTGCTCAGCCTTATTCTTTGAGCTACGATGGCTTCATGAAGTGGGTCCTCATCATCTTCATCGAGTGGGTCCCATTATCTTCATCATCTTCGTCATCTTCACCATCTTCTACCAGGTTGATATAAATGACATCACCTTGACTTGCACAATCGACATGGTGGTGGTGGTGGTGGCGCCATTTTCCTAAAGAAATATGAGCAAAGGATTAGCGATCCACTTCACAGGAAAGAAAAATAGTTGTTAAATCAAATTGTTCTTTAAATCAACTAGCCTATTAAATCAATTTGCCTACTAAATAAACTAAATCAAAATGTTATATAAATCAACTAAATCAACTAGCCTACTAAATCGTGTACTAAATCAACTAAATCAAAATGTTCTAAATCAATAAAGTCAACTAGCCTACTAAATCAACTAAATAATATGAACTAAATCAAAATGTTGCATATGAACTAGCCTACTAAATCAAAATGTAGCAGGGAGGAGGGGTTGTGGATGGAGGAGGGAGGAGGGAGAAGGAGGGGCGACTTGAGGAGGGAGGAGAGAGTAGGACAGAGGAGGAAGGGCGGAGCGAGGAGGGGCCGGCGGGCGGCGAGGCGAGGAAGGACGGAGGAGGAGGACGGTATCGAGTCCAGCGAGTAGGAGGAAGTGACGGCGGTGCAAGAGGGGTAGGCGACAGCGGCCGGCGGGGGAGTACCGGCGCGGGGGAGTTGAGGGGGAGATGGAGTGAGTGTGAGTGTGAGTGCGGATCGGATAGGGGAGAGCGTCGGTGGTGGGAGATAGCTAGTTTTAGCAGTAGCACGCCATAGGTAAAGGCGCTGCTGCTAAGCTACCTAGCAGTACCGCACTTCGATTTAAAGCGTTGCTACTATAACTAGCTTCGCGGCAGGGTCGTGGAAATTATAGCGGTAGCATGGCTTAGTGGAGGCGCGCTACTGCCACTTTTATTTCAGAAGTGAGTTCTACCGGATTGCGGTACTGCTATATTGCAGCAGCGCCTTATTTTAGAACGCGCTGCTAGTAATATCCTGTGTATAGGCTTTCCCTTAGTAGTGTCAAGTGAACTTTGAAAATTCTTGGACTGAGCAAAAAAGTTTCTTTTTTGCACAGAATCAAGTCAACTATCATCCACACTATCCCAAAGGCTTTACATGGCACTTTATTGAAACAAACGTTATAAAACATGACTACTACAGTAGCTTAATCAGGTGGACACAAAAATAATAGGGGTATGTGTTGGGTTCTCCGCCAACAAGCCTTTTTCTTTAATGCCTTCTAACTTGGCATGATGATTTCAATGATGCTCACATAAAAGATAAGAATTGAAACACAAAGAGAGCATCATGAAGCATATAGCTTAACAGCAACCCATTATGGTGGATGCCACCTATCTGTTACCCTTGACGAAAGCACTTCCATGACGTGTCATTTATCGTCATGGAAGTGAACACTTCCGTGATGATAATTTGAGTATTGTCATGGAACACTTCTACGACAGCACAGGTATGACTATCTAGATTCTGTCATAAATTAATCGTCATGGATGTACATGCATGACAGAAAACGTGAGCTACTGTTACAAACACGTATCATCACGGAAGTGTTTTTTTGTAGTGTAGCTAGCAACATGTCCAGGTGGCCTGACAACACAGCCTTGCGGTGGCTAGTAGTGGTTGTGGCCTTCTTATCCCCTATAGCACACTTTTAGGATAAGTGGTCAGGAGTCTAACTATTTAGCTCTACACGTTTGACACCCCCATGGGTACTACATCCTATTTTACGTATGATGCTAAGTGGACAAGGACCAAGCCCAAAAGTTGTTTTATATGCTCCAGGTCGAGGCACGACCTTGAAGGAAGGAGACTTTGTCTCCCTTTATTTATCTCGATTTGTTAGTTGTGAGATCAATTCCAATAATTATCAGGGCTTATTATGAGTAGTTTTCATAGGAAAACAGATTACAAACACAGATCACACACACTACCTTTATGAGCACATCTTGAGTCAACAAAGCCTAATATTAACGAAGTTACTACATGCGTCTCATAGTCGATTGGGATGTCATTTTCTACTAAACAAACATCATTGAAAAGGCTGGCTTAAATCCAAAGTAATACAAGTACCAATACGAAGTCTAAGACTTGAATCTGGGTGGGATGATTCCACCACATGATATATAAAGTCATCTTAATTCACCATGTATGTACTTACTGTTCATAATAAATCAACTATCTTCTTTGTTTAGGGCATCTCCAATGTGCCCCCAAAATGGACACTATATTTGTCCGGGGACTGGTCCACGGATAGTGATACGAAAACCGGTCATCCAACATGTCCCCTAAATGTCCGCCTCTGTTATTTTAAATCGGTGAGCTCAAAATAATAGCATATCAAATCTTCGATGAACAAGAATATCAAATGTGATAGTACCTCCAATTTCAGTATTACAATCCAACTGTGTGTCCAAATAAAATAGTTCAATCTTGAATTCAACTCACACATATGTTCTAGTTGTCCCCTTTAACAATCCACAGATGCTTAATCAAATCTTGCATGATCTACTCATGAGTTTCTCGATGTCGCATTTGTTGATGCATTTGAATAAACTCGTCAAATGAGGTCGGATTGTAATGTGGAAATTGGATAGGCTCACCAATGTTCTCGAAATCTAGACCACTGACAACATCTTCATCATCATCCTCCATGATCATGTTATGCATGATCACACAACATGTCATCACCTTCCACAAGGTCTCCAGATCTTATGGTTTAGCAGATCCATGAAGAACTGCAAAAAAGGTTTGGAGCACTCCAAATGCCCTCTCCACATCCTTTCTAAATCATTGTCTAGACCAAGGAGGATCGATATTGTCGACCAGATAGTAGCCTGTGGGGAATCGTAGTAGAAAACAAAACAAAATATTCACCCTACTAACACCCAGGAACAATATGAAGATTCATATAGGGTTTGGATCAACGATCATTGCCGACTCTGGAGTGCAGCGGAAGTAGACGACTCGGTGTAGATCGCCCTTGGAGTCCCTCGAACCATTGATGACGATCACGTGAACCACCCTTGAATGATCCCTCAAATAGAAGACGGAAAGCACAACCTCTCTACTTGGTTGCAAGCGTACGGTCTTCACGATCTGGAAGCGGTTCACCGTCCAGATCTAATCATCGTCGGAGAATTAGAGGGAGGAGATTAGAACCACACTAGGCTTCTAACTATGAGGATTAGAGGAACTAGACCAAGCTATAATTAGTCAACCAACTAGAACTAGGGCTAGATGAACTAGAGGAGGCTCCAAAACTTGTGTGTAGAAAAGGACCAACACCTCATGTATATATAAGTTAAAGGGGAGGAGGGGTTGCCAAGAGGAGTGGAAGACTCCCCTCCACTTGCGCCGGACAGGCGGTGAAGAAGGACTCCTCCCCCACTAGGATTCGTCATCCGCTAGAGGGAAAGGGGGGCGCCTCCCCACATGGGCCCTCGTGGCCCAAGTTGTCCTCCTCCTCATGGCCTTTTAAGTCCCGTTGATATTTAAATTAATATAAAAGCTTTATAATAATTACTAGACCCTTTAATATATTTTTTATCATCACCAAAAATATTTTCACATATATATTAACTATCGGCAATATCCAGTATTGCCTGATAAACTCATAAACCCTTCCGGTGACCCCGAAACGCTTTCGGTTCCTCTCAAAACTATTTTAAATATAGGTGAAACAATTCCACAAATCAATCCTTGATACTCTAGTACTACTAACACTCAACATATCATGATTCCCTTAAGCTTGTGACCCCGTAGGTTCGGTAGATCATAGACATGAACGAAACCCCTTCGTTCAATGTTCGATAGCGGAACCGTGGACGTCCATATCGATCCCTATGATTACACGAATGACATTTGAGTTAATCTTTGGTTATCATGTGATGTTACCTTTGCTTCACGATAATTTACAATACCCCGGGTGCATCATTATCCTCCTAAGTCATATACATGCTCACTATATCGTTGATCTCGTTGCCGGTATTGTTCTTCTTTCTCGTTGATGTGTTCTGGCATCCCCGTGATGTAGTCACCTGTGTCTGGCCATACGATGATGGATTTCATTACACTGAGAGGGCCCTAAGAATATATCTCTGTTGAAGGAGGAGTAAATCCCACTCTCACGCTATCCAGTCCATTGTCAAACTTTCCGATGAACCCGTAAGTTGTCGTTATGATCACCTAGTTATAGTTGACATTTGAGCAACCCCAAAGTCCATCGTACGATAGGAAGTGACTAAGATGCTCTCATGGTATAAGAAACTAAAACACATGCTAACACTTCGTGTTATAATAATTGATTTCATAAGATATTATCTCAAAGCATAACAAACAAGATTGGGTCGATTCAATATGATCGTTCTTCTAACTTCATACTCTCAATGTTGTACCAGGACTATCATTACACTTAACGAAATACTGAGATCTGGAAAACATTATCACTAGTAACACTTGAGCCAATCTTAGACGCATGACCAGGAACCTAGACTCACCATTTATCATTTCACACATGCACATGAATTTTTCACTGAATCACATATTCCAGTATCACAACAATTATAGCATGAAATATAAACTCCTAATTACGAAAATGGAAATATAATAATACAATATTATTTCCTCTAGGGCATATTTCCAACATAGCCCATGTTGTACCGATGCCCATTGATAGTATAGTTGCAAGGAGGATGTTGCCCTTGAGCCAACCTAGCAAACAACAGATGCAACTGCATCAAATTGATGTTGTTGTGAGACCCGGGCATGCCAAGAAAGTGTGACAAATCTATAGGTCAACTGCTTAAAGAATGATGGCGGGCTTCTTAACATGGCCCTGATATTGCCCTTATAGAGTTTTTGGGTAGTTCTTCCATCTTTGGTGCATGTAATCAAGAGATCCGAGCAAACCTGGCCACCTTCTTGCTCCGAACATTGCCAAGAGCCTTTCGGTGTTTGCGACAGTGGGTTGTCTCAAGTATCAATGTCCAAACACCTTGACCAGTGATACGTCCCAAAGGTATCTCCTTTTCCAAACACTTTTGCTCTTATTTTGGACTCTAATTTGCATGATTTTTATGGAACTAACCTGGACTGACGTTGTTTTCAATATAATTGCCACGATGTTGTTTTTGTGCAGAAATAAAAGTTCTTGAAATTGGCTGAAAATTTCTGGAGAGTATTTTAGAATATATAAAAAATATCAGCAAAGAGAAATACCAGAGGGGGACACCAGGGCGCCAACAAGCCCAGGGGGAGCGCCTGGCAGGCTTGTGGGCCCCTGGCAGCTCTGGCAACCGTAACTCCAACTCCATAAGTACCTATTCATCCAAAAAATGGGAGAGAAGGAATCATCATGTTTTACAATACGGAGCCACTGCCACCTCCTATTTTTCATTGGGAGGGCTGATCTGGAGTACGTTTGGGGCTCCAAAGTGGGGGATTCGACGTCTCGTCATCAACAACCGTCCGCCATCACCAATTTCATGATGCTCACCACCGGGAGTGAGTAATTACTTTGTAGGCTTGTTGTATAGTGATGGCTTGGATGAGCTTTATAATGTAATCGAGTCAGTTTTGTTAGGGATTGATCCCTAGTGTCCACTATCTTCTGAGATTGATGTTTCTATGACTTTGCTATGCTTAATGCTTGTCATTAGGGCCCGAGAGCCATGATTTCAGATCTAAACACTTCATGTTTTCATGAATATATTCGTGTTCATGATCCGATTTTTCAAGGTCTATGCACCTATTATGTGTTATGATCTGCATATCCCAAGGTGACTATAATTGGGATTCTTTCCGGTGATTACCGTAGTTTGAGGAGTTCATGTATTCACTATGTGTTAATGTTTTGTTCTGGTTCTCTGTTAAAAGGAAGCCTTAATATCCCTTAGATTTCCTTATGGAGCCCGCTGCCATGGGAGGGTAAGACAAAAGATATCATGCAAGTTTTTATTATAAGCACGTATGACTATATACGGAATACATGCGTACATTACATTGATGAACGGGAGCAAGTTCTATTCCGCTCTAGGTTATGGTTGTTACATGATGAATGCCATCCAACATAATTATCCATCACTGATCCAACGCCTACGTCTTTCACATAATGATCTTTGCTAAGTTACTTCCGTTGCTGCTACTATTATTGTTGCTATTGCTACGCTTACCACTGCAATCAAACTATCATATGACTGTGCTACTAATCACTTTGTTGTACATATTTAGTTCTCCATGTGTGGTTGAATTGATGACTCAACTGCTAATACTTGCAAATCTTTGGCTTCCCTTGTTTCGAATCAATAAATTTGGGTTGAAGCCTAGCAGTAGCGCCGGTTTTAGGTATAGCAGTAGCGCGGGGTGGCGCGCTACTGATACGGCGCTACAACTAAAGTGTATCAGTAGCGTGTGTTCGCCCACGCTACTGCTATATCTGCTTAGAGGTAGCGCTTTTGGTAGAGGGCGCTATTGGTAATTACTAGCAGTATGACGCTCTACCCGCGCTACTACTATTATTACGTATTTATTTTTTGTTTTATGTCGTATTCATATGCCATTATGGAAGTTTTCATACAGTAGCAATTTAGAGATTGTTTTTACATCGGAATGGGTTATTTCATCATTGGGTTAAAGAACCATGGATTAGTTTCACGTGGATAGATCCAAAGTGACCAATTGTCACTTTGGATACATCCACTTGAAACTAAACCATGGTCCTTTCACCCAATGACATAATAACTCATCATCATCATCATAATATCATTGACAACTTATTCTCATAATACACCATTGTCATGTAACAAATTCTCATCACCATCATTTTCGTCCATGAGACATCATATATATAACAACTTGGTCACTAGTTATAATAACAACTCCTCCTCATTATCATCACAGTACTCGTAATCACTACTCCTCCTCCTCAGCATTACCATCGACTCTAATACATTGTAGCACATAAAAAAAACTTCTCATCATCATCATAGTCATAGTCATATATAATCAACACTAAGTAATTGTTCTTAATACCTAGGACATACTCCTGCTGCTCTCTCTCAGGTAAAATAGCATAAAACATGTCTAGCACTCCTGCTTCATCATATTGGAGAATGCAGATGAACATGTCTCCTAACTGTGGGTTGCGCTTCTGATTGCTGCCCCCCTAGTACATCTCTATTGCAATCCTTCATAATTTTGCTCCAGTCTTTGACAATTAAGAGTTGCTCGCTTCTAGAAATGATGAATGCACTGATGTGCAATGCAGGATATCTTAGCTGTAAGCTAACCATTGTCATGCGATCTTTAGACTCGATCAAACAAGGCAGAACACTCATCGGGAGTCCTTGTTGAAGAACATCGTAGTAACATACTTAGCAATAATGTTTAGCTTAAAAGATAATGTATGCAAAAGATGCACTGGGGATAAATAGTAAAACTGTTACCAACCTTCCTAAATAGATGTGACCGTAGTTCAATACGCACACTAGTGGTCGCACGTTTTGAGTACTAATATCTCGAAGTCTAGAAAAATAATTGTTCTTGACAGTATCAAGATCCTCAAGCTATGAAACATAATGACTCATCTCCTCGCAGTTTAGTTCAGCCACGGGACAATAGTAGGTGATGTCCACCAAGCATCGGACATGTTTGATTGAATGGAAATAAGTTGTCAATAGAAATTAGTTGTCAACTATTTTTAAATAAACAATATATATTACTTCATAAATATGGTTGAGAAACTCACATAATGGTAGAACTGGAGGCGTCTGCACATCGACCCAGATGTCGATATTACCTTCAATTTCATCTTTCGGACGAATATCAAAGGTGATAAGCATATTAAGCTCAAATGCATATGCCTTGCATAGTGCCCCCCAATTTTTGCATTCAAAATGGGAGTAGTTTTCTGTATTGTATAATTTTACGGCAAAAGTATAACCATGCTCCGTCCTCAAGTGAACTCTCTTTACCTCCATACTTTCCATAGTACTGAAATCAATCTTATCCAAGACATACATTCTTGCATGGCAAGGGATACGCTAGTAGAATTGTAAAAAATTAAAATTATAAGTTGAAGCAAGAGAAGCAGAACCATGCTTAATTATGAAATAAACTTGTCGTTGTGACTTACTGTATCCACTTCGAAGGTCTCATCCAGCATGATGCTGAAGCGCCTACCATCAACTAGGTGAGGCCTATCACATAGGCCACACTCGTTTTTTCAGTATTCACACATACCAAATTCCCTTTCGTTGTTAGACATTTCCTATAAATAAACCAAATATATTAACCACTTACTATAAATAAACCAGTTCAATTAAGCACTTTACACACAGATCACTATTACTCAACACACAGATCACTATTACTCAATGTGCAATGGGTTGACTTTTGGTCTGTCGAGTCTTCCTTCCTAAACTCTCATCTCACGTATATGGTGGGCACTCCCTCTCTGATATTGCGACCGTCGGTGATGGTGGCTACTCCTTCTTCCCTTGGTGCATAACAAAGGTCTAGCACAGAGAAGAAGGAGAAGCGACCCCCACGACAACAGTCGGCATTCTTGTTCTGCCATATATGGTGGACACTCCCTCACCGATTTTTCGACCGTCAATGATGGTCTCTAGTCCTTCTTCCCCTAGTGCATAATAAAGGTCTAGCACAAGGAGAATAAGGAAAAGCGATCCCCACGACAACAGTCGACATTCTTCTTTTCTCATATATGGTGGAGACTCTCCCTCACTGAGATATTGACTATCATGTAGGGACCCCCGACAGACTTAAAGTGAACTCTAAATGTCGTTCAATTCACTTTCTAGCAAATCCAGGCACTCGATATTTCCTACATATTCTAGCACAAGTCATGCTTAAATTCACAGAAAAATCCGGCATGACCTTTGCTAAAATAGGACATATCAAGCACCTGAAATTTGCCGGAACTGAAATGAATCAACACTCCGGCAAAACAAAGGCCACTCAGAATGAATCAACACTTTGCACATGAGCATAAACTTGTGCTCATTGCATTTCAATGGTTCAATATTGACAAAAACATTACAATATATGCTATAACTCAAACATTTCATTTGGTTAAGAAGCATAACTAAATACCCTAGTTCTACTATATTCAACACCGAGGAGTGGAGAAGGAGGAGGTGGACTTTTAGCTCACCGACTCGGAGTGGAGAAAGAAACACAACTCTACAAAGCCTACATATTCCACCAAGTAAATTTTTCATTAGATCATCAAATCTCATATAGCATTCTTTGATGACAAAGTGATAATGACATAAATTAAACTAATTCTATTAATTCAACTAGTTCAACTAAGCACTTACTAAAAATAAACTAGTTCTATTAACTTTCTTACTCCCTCTGTTCACTTTTATAAGACCTTGAAGACATTTCAGACAATGTGCAAAACAACCTATTTTAAGCTGTCTGAAAGGACTTACAAAAGTGAATGGAGGGAGTACTAAAAATAAAATAGTTCTATTAATTCAACTAGTTCAACTAAGCACATAGTATAAATAAAAATAATTAATTTTCTTACTAATTCAACTAGTTCTATTAAGCACTTCATAAATAAACTATTTCTATTAAACACTTACTAAAAAACAGTAAAAATAGTAAAAACAGAGAGGAGGAGGGCAGTGGGAGGAGGGAGGAGGAGTGAGGAGAGGTGGGAGGAGGGAGGAGAGAGAAGGAGGGGGAGGAGGGCTGTCAGTAGAATGCTTGGCTGGAGGAGGAGGGAGGAGGGAGGAGGGGGCGTCCGAAGGAGGAGGGAGGGGCGCGGTCGGGAGGAGGGAGGAGGGGGACGGAGGAGAGAGGAGGAGGATGGAGAAGGAAGGAGGGATGGAGGGACTACCTCAGTGGAGGAGGAGCAGGAGCGTCAGCGGCGGCGGGCGACGACGGTGGTCGGGGAACAGCGGCGGCGGCGGACACGGGGGGTGTGGGGGAGAGGGAGAGTGGAGAGGGAGAGTGGGGGCGGCCGGTTGGGGAAGATAGGTGGTGTTTAGGAGTAGCGTGTATTAGGATAAAGCGCTACTACTAAACTCCATAGCAGTAGCGCTTTTTACCTAAGACATGCTACTGATATGCCTGTAGCAGTAGCGCCTTCTTCAAAACGCGCTACTGCTAAGCTAATGCTAAGCATGTAAAAAAACAAAAATACATTGGTCATCAATGATCTTTTTGTCTAGAATCCAAATTGTCAATAGGAATCTTCCCCGGTTTAAGAACCGGCGAAGATTCCTATTACGGCCATAGATCCTACACATAGAATTCAATAAAGACCAAGTGGTTGTGATGGTTTGAGAAGTAACGTATTTAAGTTGGTAAACACCCTGTTCGCAGAGCGAGCTGGGACTAAACTTAGTTGCAATGAGTGGACTAAACTTAGCAGCAGTGAGTGTTGGCAAAAAGCGCTGCTGCTAAGTTCAATAGCAGTAGCGCGTTTACAAAACAGGCGCTACTACTATAACTAGTCTGGCGGCAACGTCGTGGAAATATTAGTGGCAGTGCTGTTTTTCCCTAGCACGCTACTACTATGTGGGTATCAGTAGCGCTGTTCTAGTACGCGCGCTACTGCTAAGTAGCAGTAGCGCCTTATTTTAAGCTGCACTGCTGGCAAGATTCTATGTATAAGGTTTTCCTTAGTAGTGTCTATGCTCGAAAACTGTTGCGATCCCCTATACTTGTGGGTTATACAAGACCTTTTTCTGGCGCCGTTACGGGGCAGCATAGCTCTATTTGCTGATTCACTTGGGATTTATATCTGTTGATCACTATTAAGAATCTGAAGGATGATAGAACCAAGATCATTCCCTCTAAGATGAGGGGAGGTAAGGAACTGCCATCTAGCTCTGCATTTGATTCACCTTCTATTTTGAGTAGGCTTGCGACACCACCACCTTCTATTAATTCTGATATGTCTCAAGTAATTGATGATGCTACTTCTGCTATGAATGATGCTTATGATAATGCTAGTACTATTCTTAATCAAACTATGCCACTAGGAGAATTTCTTGAAGAACAACATACTAAAGCTAAAGAATATGAAAATGTTGAAACTGATGATAATTATAATTCACCTATTAGACCAAGCTCTAATAGAATTGACATGCCTAAGGTACCTGAGGGTTATGTTATGGATGGGGAGATAGCTAGAGAATTTCTTGCTTGTAATGATAGAGGAGATGTTAAGAAACTACTATATATGCTTAAAGAAAAATCTATGATGGTGAAATGAAATATGATCCTAAGTTTGCTACTTCTCTCTTCTTTGTTACTGATAAGGATTATGAATTCTCTATCGACCCTGAGTTAATTACTTTGGTTGAATCTGATCCTTTTCATGGTCATGAAAGGGAAACTTTTGTGGCACACCTTTCTAAATTAAATGATATAGCCACACTATTTGCTCATGAGGAAAAGATTCGCTACTACTATATTCTTAATTTGTTTTATATCTCATAAAGAGTGATGCTAAGAAATGGTTTAATACTCTTGATCCTGGTTGTGTGCGTAGTCCCCAGGATATGATACATTACTTCTCTGAAAAATATTTTCCTGCTCATAAAAAACAAGCTGCCTTATAAGAAATATTTAACTTTGTGTAAATTGAAGAAGAGAATCTCCCTCGAGCTTGGGGGAGGCTTCTCCAATTACTTAATGCTTTGCCTGATCATCCTCTTAAGAAAAATGAAATGCCTGATATCTTTTATAATGGACTAACCGATGCTTCTTGGGACTACCTAGATAGTGTTTTCAGGGAAAGAACTATTGAAAAGGCTCAAGAACTATTGAATAATATATTGAGAAATGATAATGATTGGACACTTCCTGAACCACCACCTAAGCCAATTCTGAAGAAGAGAGGTATTCTATTTCTCAGTGTTGAAGATATGCAAGAGGCAAAGAAATCTATGAAATAAAAAGGTATTAAAGCTGAAGATATTAAGAATTTACCATCCTATTGAAGAAATATATGGGATCGACACCCCGACATAGGTGGTAGAGATAAGTTTCTTATAAGATTTTATGAAGGTGATATCCTTATAATAAATCTGCAAGTCAATGCCAGGATGGATTTGGTAAATACATTGTTAAGCAAGAACATTTCAATGTGTATGTTGAGAAACATGAAACGAAATGCTTTCATGATTGAACGGCTGAGTGATTTGATGTTTAGAATTGCTAATGATGTTAAAGTTCTAACATTCATCCATGGTCCAAACTCAGCTTGAACAAGTTGCTAGGTCACAAAATGATTTGCACAATGAGATGAATAATAATATGAATGATCTTGTTGTTAGAGTTATGACTAGAGGAGGCATAATGACTCAGGAACCTCTGTAGCTTGGAGGTCAATCTAAAAGAATTGAGAAACATTCTTAAAGAATTAATAATGATGTGCCTAGTCCATCTAAGAGGAAAAAGAAGAAGAAAAATGATAGAAATTTGCATGCTTCCGGTGAACCTGTGGTAGAAACAAAATCTGTGAATAGTAATGATGTTTCTATTTCTGATGCTGAGACACAATATAGTAATGAACATTTACCTAGTGATAATGATAATGATGTTCATGATGATGCTCAATTGGACAAGGATAAAGAACCTGATAATTATGTAAAAATGGAACCCGCTGTTGATCTAGATAACCCACCTCCTAAGAATAAAAGATATGATAAGAGAGATTTCATTGCTAGAAAGCATGGTAAGAAAAGAGTGCCATGGGTTCAGAAACCTATACCTTTTCCAACTAAACCACCTAAGGAAAAAGATGAGGAACAATTTGAACACTTTGTTGAAATGCTTAGACCCATTTTCTTGCGTACTCACTTGACTGGTATATTGAAGATGCCTCCATATGCTAAATACATGAAAGATATTGTCACCAATAGAAGAAAGATACCCGAGGCTGAAATATCCACCATGCTTACAAATTATTCATTTAAAGGTGGAGTACCTAAGAAATTAGGAGATCCAGGAATACCTACTATACCATGCTCCATTAAAAGAATTTATGTCAAAATGCTTTATGTGATTTGGGACCGGTGTTAGTGTTATGCCTTTCTCTTATATAGAAGACTTGATTTGAATAAGCTCACACCTACTGAAATATCTTTGCAAGTGGCTGATAAATCAACTGCTATACCTATTGGAATTTGCGAGGATGTTCCAGTTGTAGTTGCAAGTGTCACTATCTTGATAGACTTTGTAATACTTGATATGCCTGAGGATGACAACATGTCGATTATCCTTGGTACACACTTTTTGAATACATAAGGGGCTGTTATTAATTGTAATAATAACAAGGTCACTTTTTAATGAGCATACGGTACACTTTCCGAAGAAACAATTCCCAAGTGAATGGTATCAATTTTATTGAAAAAGTTTCGACAATCACTATTGGAGGTTTTCAATTCCCTCTTCCTTCAGTCAAAAACAAATATGAAACTCTTATTGTTCGGGAGATGCATATCCCCATTGAGTTAACCTAGTGTTATACAAAAATTCTTCGGTTTCATGTCATTCGAAAATGGTTTCTTAATAAGACTTGATCAACCTTATTAATGGATTCTTTTTGAGGGGCATGTGGTCAATGAATTTAGTAAGCACAACCTACTCTACCCACTATTTACTCTCTGTTATTTAAAGTTAATAAAGTAGAAATGGCATGATTATCCCACTTTTTGAATTATGCGTGCAACAAAAATGTTCCAAAAATAAAAGTTCTCGAAATGACCTGAAAATTTTGTATGATTTTTTCTACAATAAATAAGAATTTTTGGTACTAAACACACTCCGGGGGGTGCACCTGTGAGCCACAAGCTCACAGGGAGCACCTACCCCCTGGGCGCGCCCAGCAGGCTTGTGGGTCCCACAGGGACCCATTGACTTATCCCAGCTGCCCACTTCCTTCTTCTTCCTCCAGAAAATCACTAGCTCATTCAAACACATGTTCTTGCTCCTTTGTCTGCAATTTTTGATCTCCTTTCTCGAAACACCGTTTTTGAAACTATTTTGGGAGATTACTCTTCGGTATGTGACTCCTCCAATGGTCCAATTAGTTTTTGTTCTAGTACTTTATATATTGCAATTTTTGGCAGCTACGGTGACCATGTTTTTGAGCTTGCATGATAACTTTTGTAAGGTCCAAAGTTGTTTTGATGCATGATATAGCCTCTAGACATTTGTAGGAGTAGTTGCTATCAATTTTGTTGAGTTTTGTTCACTTCTATTTTGAGTCACTAATAATTTCAGAAAAAGAAAATGCTCAAGTGGAGGTTGAGAGGTTCTTCGAGCCGGAGTCCTAAAGAGAATCTGAAGCACAAATACCATCTACCTCGTGCAGCTGAGGTGCGGCTATATGAATGGCTATGTGACATGTTCTAGAGGGATGTGGGGATCTTTGATGATTTCTATCGTTTGGTAAACAACGCCGACATCATCCCCTTCCTCAAAGATAAGTGTGACCAGTACCTCCTCCTCACAAATACTTTTGTGCAAAACTTTTATTTCTATCCTAGGAGAGATACACCTATTGTTACATTCAACTTATATGACATTCCTAGGGAGATGACACTTGATGAGTTTTGTGAGGCTTGCTTGATTCCATGTGATGGCAGCCCTATAGAGCCACATCCTAGTGACGTTGCAGATTTCATATCTGAAGTTACTGTAGGGGAGCGTAGAGTCGTTTCTGAAGCTAGAGTTGCTAGTTTACATTTTTCCTGTGTTATATTACTACTCATTATTTGTCGGGAGGTGTTTGAGTGGACGGTGGGAGAGTGGATCAATTAGCTCGCCTTGCATTGCTATTTTGCGCCATGCTCTTTACAGTAATAGAACTTTTTGTTTGGGTGCTTTGATTGTCTAACATCCCAATTTTCGATTTTGATGTTATACATAGATCATTCATATGCATTTCATATTTTATTGCATTTTGGGTTTTATTTGGTTGAGATCCAAGAAATCATAAGCAACTCAAGGACCCAAGGAGAGAGTTGGAGGTTTCATAAATTTTCATTTTTGAATTTATCTGAAATTTGAAAAAGTGGATCAATTTGATTTCAAAAAATTATTTTCAATTATTTCAAACCAATAAAAATAATGAGAGAAGATAAAATGACTTCTTCAAAACAGAGGAGAAATATTGGAAAAGAAACTTGGAAGTCAAATCATTTTTATTTGCAATTTCATTCGGTTGAATTAGAGAAAAATATGCATTTTTAAGAATTGCATTTAGTCCAGAAAAATGTTAATTTTGTCCCAAATATTAGGTAGGGATGGTGAAAATTGTTTCTAGAATTTTTAGGAATTTTGTTTTATTTTATTAGGATTTTTCTTCGCGGCATTGTTTTAAAAAAAAGTCGCGCACCGACTGGGCCGGCCTAGCCGAGCCAGGCCAAATCCCAGCCACCAAACCGCCTCGTCGCCGTAACCCCGTCGGCCTCCGGTGGAGTCCGGATCGGAGCCGCGCCCCGCCGCCTCCTTCCCCAAGTTGGGATCTCCCCGAGGCCTTTATAAGCCGCCCCACCGCCGCACCACCTCCCCAACTCGCAGCCGCCGCCCTCGCCTAAAGTCGCTGTTGAGCCGCTAGTCATCGCCGCTTGCGCCGTCATTTTGCGCCGCCGCTTGTCGCTGCTGCTATTGCTGCTGAGCCGCGCTGCCCCTCGCCGCCGCCACCTCGCTTCGCTGACGCCGCCACGCCCTGCCATTGACCTCGCCGGAGCCGCAGTTGACCGCACCGGTAAAAACCGTCACTTTTCTTTCCGTTTTATTTTTGGTTTTGTTAGATTGGCCGATTTATTTTTATTAGATCGGTTATAAAGTGAGTGTTCACCCGTTAGAATCTGTTAATGAATGAATTCATTCGTTAGTTTTTGTTAGCGGACGTTCGTCTGATAGATTTTTCTTTTTCTGTTTACTTTCGGCCAGGGACCTATCCATGAATAAGTGTTATCGCGATTAAGCCCCTGATCTTCAAAGTAGCATAACATTTAGCTTGTTTGTCCAAATTAGATGAAATCAACGCCTAATTCCTCGTAATGATGCCCTCTCTCCAGTAAGACAACTTGAACATGATTTTGGCAATTTAAAATTTGAGTCTAGTTCAGATTAGTATTCGATCTTGTTTCATTTGTCTCTTGAGTTTCGTAGCTCCGTTTGAGTTGATTCTTTTTGCAAATCGTAGCTAATCACATATACCTATTGTTAATATCTAATACACATGAAAATAATGTGGTTAGGTTTTGTTTTCTGTTCAGTTTAGTTGTTTGCTTGTTTTGAGTTTTATATGCATCTTCTCTCGATTTCTCTTTGTTTCGTTTGATTGATTGCTTATGTATGATATTTTTTGTCTACGTAGATTTTCCAGAGTGCGAAGTTTGTTACTACAAATCTCTAGAGTTTTCCGATCGTCAGCAAGGCAAGTTACACTTTTATCATACTCTTACTATGCATTAGTTTTGCCCCTCAAAGATTTGCATGAGTAGGATTGGGAATATGTGGTTTGGTTGGTGTACTTGAGGTAGGAACCAAATACATTTGATCACCCTAGGAATATACGTTATGCTCAATTATTGCTTAGCCATGCTCGTAGACGGGGATTGGATTGTGATACACCTGGAATTTGTGAGAGATATTAATTTTGGATAACAATAAGGTGGCAACTCTAATACACATCTGGGTGGATTGGTTGGGGCACCTGGAGAATCCAGTCCTAGCCTGTTTGGGAAATTCCAGAGTACTTGTGTGATTTTTCCTCGGTTCGCCACCCAGGCTCAAAGGGATCATATGATATTTCATGCCTAGAAACTTCCATGTGCAGCCACAAGCCATTATGGGATCTGGCGTAGTTGAGTAAGTTGCGTGAGCTCTTGGAGAGGTGGACTAGCAGATGTAGGGGAAAGTAGGTGTGCCGGTCTACCCAGAGTAGAGAGTTAATGCTTCAGAAAGACTATGTCTCGATCATCCGATCATGGATGCGGTCAAGTCTTGTGGGGAAAAGGGCGCAACCTCTACAGAGTGTATATACTAATCATGGTTAGGCGTGTCCCCGGTTATGGACATCTTGAGTATCTAGAAGTGGATATTATTGTTGATCTCATCACTCTTTAACTAATGAATTGGGTTTAATGATGATACTTGTTTAATATTGGGATTTGAGTTGGAGGAACCTTATCAAATATTGGTTTAACTTTGTAGTAAATGAAATTTATTCCTTTGTTGTAGGGAAAAATTAGCTTTATGCAAAACCTTAAACTTAGAGCATCCACCAGCCAAATATGTGTTGGGGAACGTAGTAATTTCAAAAAATTTCCTACGCACACGCAAGATCATGGCGATGCATAGCAACAAGAGGATAGAGTATTGTCCATGTACCCTCGTAGACCGTAAGCGGAAGCGTTATGACAACGCGGTTGATGTAGTCGTACGTCTTCACGATCCGACCGATCCAAGTACCGAACGTATGGCACCTCCGAGTTCAGCACACATTCTGCTCGATGACGATCCCCGGACTCTGATCCAGCAAAGTGTCGGGGATGAGTTTCGTTAGCACGACGGCGTGGTGACGATGATGATGTTCTACCGGCGCAGGGCTTCGCCTAAACTCCGCCACGATATGATCGAGGTGGAATATGGTGGAGGGGGCACCGCACACGACAAAGGAACGATCACGTAGATCAACTTGTGTGTCCTAGGGTGCCCCCCCTGCACCCGTATATAAAGGAGCAAGGGAGGGGGTGGCCGGCCTAGGAGGAGGCGCACCAACGAGGAGTCCTACTCCCACCGGGAGTAGGATTCCCCCCTTCCAAGTAGATGGAGTAGGAGTCGAGGAAAGGGGGAAGAGAAGAGAAGGAAGGAGGGGGCGCAGCCCCTCCCCCTAGTCCAATTCGGACTAGGCCTTGGGGGCGCCCAACCTCTCCTCTCTCTTTCCCCTAAAGCCCAATAAGGCCCATATACTCCCCGGTGAATTCCTGTAACTCTCCAGTACTCCGAAAAATAACCGAATCACTCGGAACCTTTCCGAACTCCGAATATAGTCGTCCAATATATCGATCTTTACGTCTCGACCATTTCGAGACTCCTCGTCATGTCCATGATCTCATCCGGGACTCCGAACTCCTTCGGTACATCAAAACTCATAAACTCATAATATAACTGTCATCGTAACGTTAAGCGTGCGGACCCTACGGGTTCGAGAACTATGTAGACATGACCTAGAACTATTCTCGGTCAATGTCGGTGTACTAAAGTAGGGGTACCTTAGTATCCCAAACTTGTGCACGGGCAGTCGCAGCGCCCCGCGGCAAGGCTTGCCGGGTGCCCGCCAAGGTCCTCTGTGGTTCCTTTGGATCCATTCAAGAACAAAGTGTTCAAGCTGAGAAGACAAGACCCCGGCAAGAGGAGCTTGCCGGGAAGGACAAGGCCCCGGCAAGAGGAGCTTGCCGGGAAGGCCAGCCAAGGCACCGCAAGAAACTTGCCGCGACGCGCTACGCGTCCCGGCAAGACCCGGCGAGCGACAAGCTTCAGGACGTGACAAGACAACGGCCGCGGCAAGACGCTTGCCGCGGCAGGATGCCACTCTGTACCTACGCTCCAGCACATCCGTCAACGTGTCGCCCTGGGACCACTCCAGGCACGCGTGGCGAGAGGCTGTGCAGCCAAGCGGTGTGAGGTGGCAAGTGGAGATGACAAGATTGCCATCGTGGCAAGCGGTGGCGCCTTTAACGGTCACTTTTCTGCACTGTTTAGGCGACACAGACGGGCATTTAATGCCTTTGTCCCCTGCCGTCAGGGTTAGGTATGATACACTGTGCAAGTAGGTACACCTACCGCACCTCTTTTCCATTTTTACCCTTGCATGCGTTGCCACCTGTTGGTGACCCCTTGAGCATATAAAAGGAGGCCCATGCGCAATGTAGAAGGGGTTCGAAACCAGAAAACACTCACGCTCGGTCTTGTAGTTCTCAACGCTCCCGAGCAAGAACACAATATAATCCAACAAGCAGCAGTAGGAGTATTATCTCTCCGGGGAGCTCTGAAGCTGGGTAAAATCGCTCGCGTGCTTCGCCTCGATCCACTCTTCGTGCGGCCTCCGCCTCCCGCCGGACCGAAAAGGGGCCCTGCCCCATAGGTGTTCGTTCCCACGACATCTTTGGCGCGCCAAGTAGGGGGCGTCGAGGTTGTGTGAACCCGATCCGACGTGCACGCGAGCCAGATCTTCATCGACATGCCACCGAAGAAGAAGGCTTCGGAGGTGGCTGCTCTGTCCACGTCGATCCCACCGCCACCGGAGCAAACGGGTGGTGGGGTAGACGCCGGCGAAGGAACGGGCGCCGACGAGGGAGCTCACACTGCCGCCAGGTCCAAGGACAAGGCCGCGCAAACCTCGGCGTCCGTACATGCACCGCGCCCGTCTCAGGAGGTGCGGGGTCAACAGCGTCATGGTACTCGTGGTACCATACGCTCATTGGACCAAAATCGAGCTGGTGGATCTCGAGATGCTCAATACCAGCATGCACGCCAACCTGCTGGCACGAGCAAGACATGGTCTCCTGGACGGGATCCTGCCCCTTCTAACATAGTTAGAAGTCCGAGCATATCCTGCTCCTCGCACCGTTCACCACCGCCACCGAAGACTCCAGAAGAAGCGTTGGCCCGAGCCCAACTGCTCCTGGATTACCCTCCAACGGCGGACAAGATCGACGATTGGAGGGCCACCATTCAGAGCCTCATCGGCTTCGCCAACGGCAACACTCCACGGCTGCCGAATCCGTCGCAGCCGCGGCAAGATTGCCGGACGCGAGCCGATGGCGACAAGACCGATGGAGGTGCAACGACCGTGCACTCCCCACACCGAAGGCCAAGATCGCCGACTTGCCGGGTCAACCTCGACACTGATTCCACAGCGTCATCGGATCCACGAGCTCGTCGCGATCAGCGTCAAGTTCTTCAAGAACGACAGCAAGAATACGCTCGTACACGCATCGAGCGTCGAAGAGAAGCGCGGCGTCAATCAGACCAGCGCGCTGGGCCCACTGTCGACATGCATGCGCCAGGGGAACCAGGCGACTTGCCGTACGTGGTAGGTTGACCTGCGTTCACTCGTGAGCTACGGCAAGTCCAGTGGCCCAGTACAAAGAACTTCAAACCGGACGTACCAGAGAAGTACGACGGCAGGTTGCATCCGTCGGAGTTCCTTAGCATCCACACCATCACGGTGCAGGCTGCCGGGGGCACAACGACAAGATCCTTGCCAACTACTTTCCACTGGTGCTCAAGCCCAATGTCAGATCCTGGCTCATGCACTTGCCGGACAACTCCATCGCCTCATGGGCGGATCTGTGCCATCAGTTTGTCGGCGCCTTTACAGGCGGCCACAAGCCCCATGGCCAGGAAAGCGATCTTCATCTGCTCTCCCAGAAGGAAGGAGAGCCCCTGCGCAAGTACATTCAAAGATTCAGCCAAGTGCAGCGCAACATCCCAGATGTCCACCCTGCCGCGGTCATCAGCGTGTTCCATCAGAACGTGCGTAACCGCAGGATGCGGGAGGAGATGGCGATGTGCAAGATTAGAGACGTCAGTGAGCTATACGCCCTGGCCGACAAGTGCGCACGTGCTGAAGAAGGGAGGAAACTCCCCGGAGAGAGTGCAGGAGCAGGAGGATCTGACAGCGATGATGCTGCCCCGGCAAAGAAAAACCGGCGGCGGAACAACAGGAGAAGGAAAGGCAAAGATGTGCTAGCTGTTGAGCAGTCCGGCAACGGAGGTGGCGCCAAGGAAGCCGAAACTATGGCAGCCACCGGCAAGCAGGACGGCTCCGGCAAGCAGTACTGCAAGATCCACCGCACCAAGGGCCATGATCTCCAAAGCTGCAAGAAGGTCGAGCAGCTTGTCGAGCAGCAGAAAGCTGAGTACGAGCGACGCGACAAGGAGAAGGCCCAGGAAGGTACTGGGGGATCCGGCAAGAAGTGCCCCGGCCGGGGAGGACGCCGCGGCAAGTCCAAGCAGCGGCAAGGAGACAGACCTCCCCACGACCGCGACAAGGACGAACATGAAGACGACGATGAAGAGATGGATGAAGATGAGGCCGACGAGCAGGAGTTCCAAAAAGCCACAGAGGTTCTGTGCGTTGACGACGGTGCTTCTCTGCATACTTCGCACCGCCAGCTCAAACAGTGGGTGCGGGAAGTTAATGCAGTAGAACCACCAGTTGAGTCGCGCAAGCCTCTGAAGTGGTCCAGCACGCCTATCGTCTTTGATATTGAGGACCACCCTGATCGTGTAACTGCGGTCGGGTGCTTGCCGATGTTGGTCTCACCAACCATCCGCAACCTCAAGGTCACTAAGATGCTAGTTGACGGTGGGGCCGGCTAGAACTTGATCTCCTCCGCGGTACTCCAGAAGCTTCTGGTCCCTGACAGCGAGCTCGAAGAGACTGGCACATTCCAAGGAATCAACCTGGGAAGGAGCAAGCCGAAGGGAAAGATCACGTTGCTGGTAACATTTGGCAGCGAGTTGAATTTTAGGACTGAGAGGGTCACTTTTGACGTTGCTGATTTCCCATTACCCTACAATGGGATACTCGGCCGTCCAGCACTCGCTAAGTTCATGGCGGCCTCTCACTATGCCTACAACGTGCTCAAGATGCCAGGTCCGATAAGTGTCATCTCTGTCCCTGGCGACAAGAAAGATGCTCTTATCTGTACCGACAAGATCTACCGGGAAGCAGCAGCCGCAGCGAATCGCAAGCCACTTGCCGTTGAAGCTCCCGGGGGGAAGAAGAAGACCAAGTCCGGCAAGAGCTCTGATGCCCACTCCTGCAAGCGCACCTCTTCGGAGTGCTGCGCTACCGTCTAGGATGCACCATTGAGCTCCACCGGCAAGTGTAAGAAGACGAAGGCAGCTCTGCCAGAGACCAAGAAGGTGTCCGCCAAGGAGGATGGCACTGGTGGTACCTTCACCATCAGTGCCACGCTCGACCCTAAATAGGAAAGCGCGCTCGTTGCTTTCCTGCGGGCGAACGTCGACGTGTTTGTATGGCAACCGTCTGGCATCCCCGGTGTTCCCAGGAAAGTAATTGAGCACCATCTTGCCGTTTGTCCTCACGCGTGGCCCGTCAAGCAGAAAGTCAGGAAACAGGCAGTGGAGCGCCAAGAATTCATTGCAGAAGAGATCAAGAAGTTGGAAGCAGCAGGCCTTGTCAGAGGAGTGCTCCATCCTACGTGGTTGGCCAATCCTGTAGTCATGTGCAAGGCAAACGGGAAATGGAGGCTTTGTATTGACTTTACCGATGTTAATAAAGCTTGTCCCAAAGACCCATTTCCCTTCCCGCGCATTGACCAGATTGTTGACTCCACGGCCGGATGTGATTTGCTTTCATTTCTTGATGCATACTCAGGATACCATCAGATCTTCATGGCAGAAGAGGATGAGGAGAAGACCGCATTCATCACTCCTTGTGGCACGTACTGTTTCGTACGGATGCCTTTCGGTTTGAAGAATGCTGGTTTAACATTTGCGAGAGTAGTTAGTCATGCTTTTGAGCCACAGTTACACAGGAATGTGGAAGCCTACATGGATGTCATAGTGGTCAAGAGCAAGGACAGAGCAACTCTAATTCTGGATTTGGATGAAACTTTCATAAATCTGCGCAAGATCAACCTCAAGCTCAACCCTGAGAAGTGTGTGTTTGGAGTCCCCCCGGCAAGCTTCTCGGGTTCTTTGTGTCTCAGCGGGGAATTGAAGCCAATCCCGACAAGATCAAGGCCATTGAGCAGATTGAAGCACCGAAGCGCGTCCAGGATGTACGAAGGCTTGCTGGCTGCATGGCTGCTCTCAGCAGGTTTATTTCTAAGTCTGCTGAGCGCGCCCTGCCATTTTTCAAAATATTGAAAAAGGCAGGTCCAATGAAATGGACTCCGGAAGCGGAGGCTGCGCTGCAGGACTTGAAGAGATACCTGTCCTCCACTCCAGTACTTGTTGCACCTAAGCCACAAGAGAAGTTGTTGCTATATCTAGCGGAAACCAATCAAGTGGTTAGTGCTGCGTTAGTAGCGGAGAGGGAGGCGGATGATGAGCCAGCAACCACGGCAAGTGCGTCCAGCGACAAGCAGGGGGCTTCCCCGACAAACTCTGGTCCCGACAAGGATGGATCTGCGCAGACACAGGAGGTGCAGAAGAAAATGGTGCAGCGCCCAGTTTACTTTGTCAGTTCCCTTCTGCAGGGGGCTAGGTCAAGGTACTCTGGTGTGCAGAAATTGCTTTTCGGCCTTCTCATGGCCTCTAGAAAGCTGCGCCATTACTTCCAAGCACATGAGATCACAGTTGTCACTCGCTTTCTGCTGAAGATGATACTACAGAATCCAGAAGCAACAGGCAGGATTGTCGAGTGGGCACTAGAACTGTCAAGCTTTGGCCTCAAGTTCGAGAGCACTTCAACTATCCAAAGCAGAGCATTGGCAGAATTCATAGCAGAGTGGACGCCAACACCAGATGAAGAAATTCCAGAAACGAGCATCCCCGCCAAGGAGCAAGCAACAAACAATACTGCAGAATATGAAGGTTTGCTTGCCGGACTTAGGATCGCTGCAGACCTTGGGATCAAGAAGCTCATTGTCAGGGGTGACACGCAGCTTGTCGTCCGCCAAGTGAACAAAGATTATCAGAGTCCGTTGATGGAAACTTACATTGATGAAGTGAGAAGGTTGGAAGAGCACTTTGACGGCCTACAAATGGAACATGTTCCGAGAGCTTAGAACGACATTGCAGATGGCCTGTCAAAGTGCGCCGCACTCAAGTTACCTGTGGAACCAGGGATCTTTGTGCTCAAGCTGACTCAACCATCTGTAACACCATCAACTGGACAGAGCAAGAAGAGGAAGTTGGTTTCAAGTGACTACTTTCCGGCAGAGCTCCCCAAAGCCGCCGCCAAGAAGGTCCCCAAGATCAACACCAAGGATGCTGAGGAGCAGTCTGCTCTGACAAGCCCTAAGGTTTGTTCCGTTGAAGCAGACGCTCCCGACAAGTTTTGCTCCGGCAAGCTTGCCGGGGAACATCAAGCTTGGGCTGAGCCGCAGGTTCTTGCCGTAGAAGCGGATGTTCCCGCAGCAGCATATGTGCCTTTAGTCCTTGTTGTCGAGCCGCAAGCTCCAGCATGGGCGCAGCAGATTGTCCGTTTCCTTCAGACAGGAGAATTTCCCGAAGAGCAAGAAGAAGCGGAAAGAGTAGCTCGGCAATCAAGTATGTACCAGTTTGTCGACAACACACTGTACAGAAGAAGATTCAACAGTGTGAAATTGAAGTGTATTCACCGGGAAGATGGGCAAAAGCTGTTGGCAGAGATACATGGAGGCACATGTGGCCACCACATTGGCGCAAGAGCACTTGCCGGCAAAGCGTTCCGACAAGGTTTCTTTTGGCCGACAGCCCTCCTGGATGCAACTGCACAAGTAACAAGTGTGAAGCGTGCCAGTTCCATTCCAAGCAGATACACCAGCCAGCTCAAGCTCTCCAGACGATCCCTTTATCCTGGCCATTTTCGGTCGAGGGCCTCGACATCCTCGGCCCCTTTCCCCGAGCTGTCGGGGGCTTTGAGTACTTGTACGTTGCGATCGACAAGTTCACAAAGTGGCCGGAGGTGGAAGCAGTGAGGAAGGTGACAGCACAGTCAGCAGTCAAGTTCTTCAGGTCGATTGTTTGCCGTTTCGGAGTCCCTAACAGGATCATCACCGACAACGGCACGCAACTCACGAGCCGCACCTTCATGCAGTACGTCCAACATCTTGGCGCCAAGGTCTGCTTCGCTTCTGTTGCTCACCCGAGAAGCAACGGTCAAGCGGAGAGGGCAAACACTGAAGTGCTGCGCGGGCTCAAGACCAGAACTTTCGACAGGATGCACAAGTGCGGAAAGAACTGGATTGAGGAGCTGCCGGTGGTTCTTTGGTCGATCAGGACGACGCCAAATCGAGCCACTGGCCAGACACCTTTCGCTCTAGTCTATGGAGCAGAGGCAGTTCTCCACATGGAACTCGTATACGGATCACCTCGAGTACTCGCTTATGATAAGCTTGAGCAAGAGCAGCTGCGACAAGATGACGCGCTGCTCCTTGAGGAGGATCGTCTTCAGGCTGTTGTTCGAGTTGCTCGATACCAGCAAGCTTTGCGCCGCTACCACAGCCGCAAAGTTAATGTCAGAAGTCTCGAGGAAGGCGACCTTGTTCTTCGGCGCGTTCAGTTCGCCAAGAATTCCAACAAGTTGATGCCGAAGTGGGAAGGCCCTTATTGGGTGAAACGAGTCACTAGGCCTGGCGCTGTCCGCCTTGAGACCTAAGATTGTTTTCCGGTGAGCAACTCCTGGAACATTGAGCATCTTCGTAAGTTTTACCCATAAGGCGCGGTTGCCGGAACCTGTTCCGGCAACCACCTTTTGTACAAGCCTTGCCGCTGTTGCATGTAACCCCATAAATAAAGCTCATGTGCTCCGCAAATCTTGTCAACTTCATGCTTTTTATTTTTTGCATGTGTTATCTGACACTTTGTGCAGCACCAACCCCTGGTAAGCAGTAACGAGCCTTAAGGCTCCATATATTTATTTTCTCTTCTTTCTTTTTCTCAAGAAAAAGGAAGGTTCCCTCGCCCACAAGTTCACCGGGGGGAAGGAGACGATAATGGTGTGGAACAGGCGTCGTTCAAGAAAGTATCGCCTTGCCGGGACGCAAACGACAGAAAAGCTAAGTTGCCAAAGTTTGAGCACAATCAGTTTTAAAAATTTTAAGTTATCTTCCTTGAACGACCGTGCTTTGTATGGAAAACCTGTGCGCGGAGGAACCAACTCGTAGCTAGTTGCGCCCTTACTTTGTTTCGAGTCCGCTCAACAACTTAAGTGTGCTGCGACTAGTTGCGACAAGGTTTCTTGCCGGAAGCAGCACCGCCAGCAGGCTGCTGATATTCCGCACTCAGCGCTCGCGGCAAGGGTACCTGCGCCGGCAAGTTCCCTGAAAGCGTAGGGTAAAAACATACAAAGGAAGGAATCATGTAAAGGAAATAACATAGCAAATACTGCCCAAAATAAAGTTATATTACAAGATAACTTGTCGCGCTCTAATAAATTGTTCTCGTAAAATGACTAGCAGCGACAACAAAAGGAAGAAACGAGCGGTCTAATCTACGCGGCCACCATCAACCCTCCTGACTTCATTCACCTTGTCCACAATGGGTGCGACAAGGGCTTTGAGCTCTTCAAGATCAGCACCCGCCGGCAGCTTCTTGAGGACGTTGGTGAGGTTGAGGCCTGGGTTGCGTAAGGCCACCTTCACCAACACCTTCTCCAGAACTCTGGCGCAGATCGTGCGCGACTCGTCGGCCAGCTGCTTTGGGATCCTTTCCCGGAGTTGCTGGAGGGCCATCGCCACGCCCTTGAAGAATAGAGTGAGCTTGGCGCTGGGCTGGAGGTTCTCGTCGGAGGAGTACCCGAAACCCTCCATGTCTAGCTGCGCCAGCTCCTCATCGATGACTGCGGCAATGTTTACGAGGACCTCTGTCCAGAGCTCCACAGTCTCCCTGAAGGTGTTCTGGGTTTCGGCGGCCCTCGTCAGCAGCGCTTCGTTGGCCTTGATCTCCTCCTTCAAGTCCTCCTCCCGCTTCTTGGCGCCGTCCAGCGTCTCGGTCAACGTAGCCAGCTTCAACTCGAGATCAGTGTTGGAGTCCTTGGCGGCGCTCAGCTCCTTGCCCTTCTCGAGGAGGCGACCCTGCAGCTCACCATGGGCGAGGGCGTCCTTCTCACACTCGCGCTGGAGCGCGGCAAGCTCTTCATTCCTCGCCTTAAGATCGGCCTCTAGCTGCGCCACTTTCACTTCCAGCTCCTTCTTGGCGGCCTCAGCAGCTGCGGCAGCGTCTTTTGCTTCCTTGAGAGCCCTGCCAAGCGTTTGCTCGCGCGCGGCGAGCTCCTCCTCATAGCTATCCAGATTGACCTTCCGCTGCGTCAACTCGCCTTCCCTCACGGACAGCTCCTCGGCGGCAAGCCGTTGTTGCTCTTCGGCTTCAGCCTTCTCGAGGAGGAAGGCCTTCTGCGCCTCGGCAAGCTGCGCCCGCTCTTCTGCAATAGACCGGAGGGCTTCCTGGTTGCGACTCTGGAGCTCCTCCGCGTGCTTCTCAATGTCCACTCCCGCCTGCGCGACAAGCGCTTCCCGGGACTCCAGTTTGGCTTGTCGGGCACGGTAGAGCGACAGCAGCCTCCGCAGCAGCTGTTCCTCCTCAGGCTCGCTGCTGCTGCTGCTTGGCGTGTCGACCAGTGTCAACCTAGCAGAGGTGAGCACTTCTCCATCAAAAACTTCTCCTTCGACCGGTGCCCTGGAGCTTGAAGCCCAGGGGAGCTTGATGAAGATACCGTCGCCGGCCTTCAAGTAGGCGCCGGGCTGGGGCTCTTCGGAGCCTGGCGCTGCATCAGGGGCGAAGGGATCGGCGGTCGGCGTAGTGCCTTGCGCTCCTGCGGCCCCAGGGTCGTCAGTACGATCGCCGGACCCTTCGTCAGCTCCTGCGCCAGCAGCCTTGGCGGCCTCTTTGCGGGCGGGATCATCAGCGCCGGCCTCTTCTTCGGTGGCGGCGGCACCGACAGTATCACCGTGCACGTTCTCCTCGCCGGTGGCCTCGGTCTCCATCGGCTCCGTGGAAGGAGGATCTGAAGACCGGAAGAGGGAGAAAAGTCAAGCAAATATCCAAAAAGAAAATCAGAAAAAGAAGAACCCAAGGGAAGTTTCAAACAAGGGAGATTACCTGTCCTGGGATCTACTGTCATGGGCTCCGCCAACGGGGGATCGCTGGTGCTGCCCCTTGCCGGAGACTCCCCCCTTACCGGGGACTTCTCCCTTGCCGGAGAACGCTCCCTTGCTGGAGAATCCACCTTGGCGGCGTAGTCGAAGCAGATAGTATCTCAGGGGCGGCTTCAGGAGGCTCTTGGTGAGGCTCTTCTGCTCCTACACATGCAAACCAACAGTCAAGATATCAGCAAAGAAAGAACACCCATGCGCGCCTAACAGCGGGAAGTAAAACTATATACTTACGCTGGGGGCTGCGCTGGGGGCTACTTCGAGGAGTAGTTGCCGGGTCCGACAAGGTGGTCTCGGAAGCACCCTCTGTTGTCACAGCAGGGTCGTCCTCGATGACAACCACGGGGACCTTGGCTCTCTTCGCCGCTCTCTGGGCCAGAGTCCTGGAAAGGAACAAGATTCAGAATAAAGCAGACCAGATACAAGACAAAGACAGCAAGAAATCGAAGAACTACAAATACCACAGAGAAACTTACTCCTCTTCTTCCTCGTCGGAGCTGAGTGCGGAGAGGTCGAAGTCAGGCCCACCTTCTGCGCGACAAGGCGGAGGAGTAGGTGCCCTTGGCCGCTTGGCAGGGGCAGCAACAGTGGTCCGGGACGACCCCGCTCCGGTTGCCGCCGCGGTGCGAGGCGCTCCCGCGGCAACATTACTTGTCGCGGCGGAGCGCGTCCCGCGGCGCGTCGGCTGCTGGCCCGTCTGCCTCCCTACTACATCCCCGGCCTTGCGGAGACGCCTTCTTGGTGGAGTTGGGGGCTGCGCTGATGGCTGCGCTTGTGGCAAGCTGCCTGGAGATGGCGGGCCGCTTGCACCCTCGGCAGGATTGCTCGACTCGGCTTCAGATTCGGCAAGCGCTTCCTCGCCGTCAAGCCACTCTCGCTCGGCAAGGCTTGCCGCCTCTGCTGCTTCTGCCTCCTCCACAGAGAACCCAAATTCGCCCGCGGCGGCAGCTGCCGCCGCCTCTTCCGCTCTGGTGGTGATGCGCTGCATCTCCTCGTCAGTGGTGTCGCGGGTGAGCCCGTCGAAGAACTGCTGCACGACATCGTCGGCAGGCTCCTGCCAGGTGGGGACGATTCCATGCGAGTCGCAGTGCGGCATCATGGCGCGGATGCGGTCAAGCGAAGAGTTGTTGCACAGCGGAACGACACCCGCCGGCAATCTGAACCACTCGGGATGATTGGGGTCGTGCTTGAACAACTCCTTGAGCATCGCATCCAGCTCCAAGACAGTGAAATTGAAGTTGAGGCCTGGGCGCAGCCTCATGATGTCCGCCGGACCCCCGAATAGCCAGGCGGGTCTCCCCCTCTCCTGCAGAGGGGAGATGCGGCGGCGAAGAAAGTCCGCGGCCAACAGCGCCTACAGTGAGCCTGGCAAGCCTGAGTCGCAAGATCCGGGTGGTGGCGATCTTCAGCTTAGCATCGTCCGCGGCCAGGGCGCTCCAATCATTGCCGCGCACTACTGGGGTTTGGCGCAGGGCAGTAAACGGCTGCGGGTTCTCCTCGACAATCCAGCACCACTCCGCTCTCCACTCCTCCCATTTGCTGCGGAGCTCCCCCTCCAGATAAGCCTCCTTCTTGTCGATTCTCGAGATCCAGGCGATCCCGCCAGATAAGGGCTCTCCTCTCTCGACCCGGGGCATGAAGTAGTGGCGGAAAAGGGCTACATTTGGGTGGACTCCAACAAATTTTTCGCAGAGATGTGCGAAAACCGCCATGGTCAGGACAGCATTGGGGGTGAAATCAAGGAGGTGGAAGCCGTAGGTGTTCATGATATCACAGAAGAACTCGGAGAAAGGCGGGAAGAGCCCGCAGTAGAAGAACAAAACGAAGAAGGGGTATCCGTTTGGAACCCGTTTCGAAGCGGCGGCGGAGAGTACCTTCGTGCGCAGATGCGCTCGCGTCTCCGTCGACCAGAAGAGGTAGTACCACTCCCTCAGCTCCGCCGCGGCGAGCTCGGGGGGGGGGGAGTTGCCCGCTCCTTCCGCAGCGCCTCAAGCCGCAGAGCCTCGGCCGACTTCACGCCCTTCCCATTTTTCGGAGCCATGGAGGAGGTGGTGTGGGAGATCGAAGGCGTTGGCGGCGACGGCGGCGACGGGGGGCGGAGTGCTGCTCTCTTTCGGCTTTGGAAGCAGAGGGGAGCGGCAGAGATTTCGGAGAAAGGAACAGCAAATGGCGAAGGTGGGGAAACTTCCCTTGTTTCCCTGCTTATAAAGAGGGAGGAGGCGAACGTTACGCTTTTTCCGAATAAAGAACCACCCACGACCACTCCCACGATGCCGCATTCAACGCGTGCCGTTAAGGGAGAGCGCGGTGGATACGGAGTAAGATACGGCGTGGACCCAGGCCGCGCGTGCCCGTGCCCTGTTTTGGGCCTGGCCCAACAGTGCTCGGCACCGTTTATGGCCCAGGCCGGGGGCTCCTGTCGGTGTACTAAAGTAGGGGTACCTTAGTATCCCGAACTTGTGCACGGGCAGTCGCAGCGCCCCGCGGCAAGGCTTGCCGGGTGCCCGCCAAGGTCCTCCATGGTTCCTCTGGAGCCATTCAAGCACAAAGTGTTCAAGCTGAGAAGACAAGACCCCGGCAAGAGGAGCTTGCCGGGAAGGACAAGGCCCCGGCAAGAGGAGCTTGCCGGGAAGGCCAGCCAAGGCACCTCAAGAAACTTGCCGCGACGCGCTACGCATCCCGGCAAGACCCGGCGAGCGACAAGCTTCCGGACGCGACAAGACAACGGCCGCGGCAAGACGCTTGCCGCGGCAGGATGCCACTCTATACCTACGCTCCAGCACGTCCGCCAACGTGTCGCCCTGGGACCACTCCAGGCACGCGTGGCGAGAGGCTGTGCAGCCAAGCGGTACGAGGTGGCAAGCGGAGATGACAAGATTGCCATCGTGGCAAACGGTGGCGCCTTTAACGGCCACTTTTCTGCACTGTTTAGGCAACACAGACGGGCATTTAATGCCTTTGTCCCCTGCCGTCAGGGTTAGGTATGATACACTGTGCAAGTAGGTACACCTACCGCACCTCTTTTCCATTTTTACCCTTGCATGCGTTGCCACCTGTTGGTGACCCCTTGAGCATATAAAAGGAGGCCCATGCGCAACGTAGAAAGGGTTCGAATCCAGAAAATACTCACGCTCGGTCTTGTAGTTCTCAATTCTCCCGAGCAAGAACACAATATAATCCGACAAGCAGTAGTAGGAGTATTATCTCTCCGGAGAGCTCCGAACCTGGGTAAAATCGCTCGCGTGCTTTGCCTTGATCCGCTCTTCGTGCGGCCTCCGCCTCCCGCCGGACCGAAAAGGGGCCCTGCCCCATAGGTGTTCGTTCCCACGACAGTCAATAACCAATAGCAGAACCTAGATGCTCATATTGGCTCCTACATATTCTACGAAGATCTTTATCGGTCAAACCGCATAACAACATACGTTGTTCCCTTTGTCATCGGTATGTTACTTGCTCGAGATTCGATCGTCGGTATCCAATACCTAGTTCAATCTCATTACCGACAAGTCTCTTTACTCGTTATGTAATGCATCATTCCGTAACTAACTCATTAGCTACATTGCTTGTAAGGCTTATAGTGATGTGCATTACCGAGAGGGCCCAGAGATACCTCTCCGACAATCGGAGTGACAAAACCTTATCTCGAAATACGCCAACCCAACATGTACCTTTGAAGACACCTGTAGTACTCCTTTATAATCACCCAGTTACGTTGTGACGTTTGGTAGCACCCAAAGTGTTCCTCCGGTAAACGGGAGTTGCATAATCTCATAGTTACAGGAACATGTATAAGTCATGAAGAAAGCAATAGCAATATACTAAACGATCAAGTGCTAGGCTAACGGAATGGGTCATGTCAATCACATCATTCTCCTAATGATGTGAACCCGTTAATCAAATGACAACTCTTTTGTCCATGGCTAGGAAACATAACCATCTTTGATAAACGAGCTAGTCAAGTAGAGGCATACTAGTGACACTATGTTTGTCTATGTATTCACACATGTATTATGTTTCCGGTTAATACAATTCTAGCATGAATAATAAACATTTATCATGATATAAGGAAATAAATAATAACTTTATTATTGCCTCTAGGGCATATTTCCTTCAATATGCACGTAGATATTGTTCTTGCATTCATTGCTTTACAGTGTAACTCTGCCAGCATATTCAATGTGCTGACCTACACGGCTGCAACGCCTCATGTTGCAGACTTCTCTAACGATGAATAAGTTGCGATAGGTCATTTTGATGCACTCAGCTATGCCGTTGGAGTTGATGGACTCATGTACCTTCGAAGCTTCCGCAGTTATTTAATTTAGATGGCCTTCAACCATTTTATTTGTGTAACAAATACTCTTTATGAGGACCTCGATGTAATAAGTGTGTGATTGAACTCTGTTATAATTCCTCGAGTATTGTGTGTGTCAGCATACCGATCCAGGGATGACACTTAAGCACAGAGACTTCAGTCCATTGGGATCTTGGTCGCCACAAGATGGTATCAGAGCACACGCTGACTGTAGGGCGCGACCACTAGGAAAAGCCACATGATTTCTCTTCCTTGCTCATCTCTAATTCTTCTCTATTCTACTCTATAGATGGTGGACCCCAGGAACAAGTTCACTTAGCCGGATGACGACACCCCTTTCGGATGCCACCTGAAGGAAGTCACAAAGTACCTGAACATCGGACTACCAAGCTTCATTGGAACCTTCTCTACAACTTTACCAGAAGTGGAGTGCTGGAGGATCAAAGTTCGTGTACCTGGGAGGATGTTTGCACCAACAACGGAGCCCATTTATTTTACCTTGGATGCACAAAGTTGGAACTTGGGAAAGAGCATGGCAGCCCACATCACGTTTGGACACATTTGTGCGGTGTACCACAAGGAGCTTGAAGACACCGTCTATTAGATATGTGGACGTCGAGACGAGGAATGGGAGATGATTTGCACCAAGAAGGATGGATCAATTGCATCTTACATTCAGGAGATGGATCAACACATTCGCCGATACGAGATCCAGATGTGCGCTATCATGAAGAAGACCAAGAAGCTGATGAAGAAGAATATCGAGCTAGAAGAGGAACTCAAGTCAACAAGTGATGGATATGAGGAATAATTGTTGTACTACTGGAGAAGCATGAAGACCTGAAGAGGAAGCTAGGACTACCCATGGAGAACCAGAGGCGAGAACCTGAAGTGATGACGACTACATAGACAAAGCTGGAGGAGATATTATGGAGTCTTCCATCGATCAAAATTTCTAGAGGACCACCATGTTACCAGTAGTATTCTTACAAGTAGTTAGCATCGATCATTTTGTAATCATAGTTTAGATCGTTTGTGTGAACCTTGTTTGATATTGAATGAAGTGAATTGATTGTGTTTGCCTCATATGCATATGGGTAGTGAAATCTCTCTTAGACCTTATTCTATTCTATTTTCTCACCCCTTCTAAACCCATCAGATGCCTCCGAGACGTGACACCAGATACGTTTTCCTGCCGGAGCTCACCTAGTTGATCCAGCAGCAGAATGCCTTGATGCAGATGTTAGTCCAGAATCAGAATCAGAACCAAGGCAACAACAACAACAACAACAACAACCCACCGTCACCACCCCATGTTGACAACCTAGCCCATTTTCTGAGGTTGAATCCACCAGTGTTCTCTAGCAGCACCGAGCCGATTGTTGCAGCTCATTGGCTCCGCAAGATTGGAAGAGAGATGACCACTCTGAATGCACTGATGCGGAGAGAGTGCGCTTTGCCGCGCATCAGCTTGATGGACCCGCAGCATCTTTGTGGGAGAACTTCACCACCACTTATCCCATTGCTACAGTTACATGGGATCAGTTTCAGTAGGCCTTCCACACTGCACATGTTTCAGCTGGAGCCATGAGTTTGTAGAAGCATGAGTTTCGCAACTTGCGCCAAGGGAGTCATACAGTGGGATAGTATGTGGATGAGTTCAGCAAGTTAGCACGCTATGCCCCGGATGATGTGGCCATAGTTGCCACAAAGCAGGAGAAGTTTCTTGAGGGACTCAATGATGAGCTAAATATGCAGTTGATGGTGGCAACCTTCAACAACTACCAGGAGTTGGTAGACAGGGCCCTCATGATAGAAGACAATCAACTATAGATTGATAATCCCAAAAGGAAGTATGGACAGGGGAGGTACACTTATGGAGCTCAGCAGAAGCCCCGTTATTCCCCGTACTCGGAAGGACATACGCACAAGGGAGGAAATTCACACAACCACAGTGGCCCTAAGAATGGCAATGGGAATGGAGGAAGCAACAGTCAAAACCATTCCAACCCCGGAACACCTGCCAAGAAGGATCTCAATCACATTACTTGTTTCAAGTGCGAGAAGACCGGACACTACGCCACTGAATGTTCAGAAGCAAAGAATGGAAATGGCAACGGAAGTTCTGGAAAGAAGCCCAACCCCTTCACCAGAGGTCAGGTGAACCACGTCAGGGTGGAGGATATTGAGGTGCAGCCCGACGTAATTGTCGGTAAGTTTTTTCTTAATGCATTTACAACACTTGTTCTTTTCGATACTGGTGCATCTCATTCATTCATATCAAGGGGATTTGTGCATAAGTATAAGTTGCAAATTGTAGCTCTTAAGTCACCTATGTTAGTGAGTTCCCAGGAGCAGAGTATATAGCTAGTAGGGGATGCTATCAGTTGCCAGTAACCATAGGTAGACATGTTTTCCCCACCGACCTCATTGTCCTAGAGTCACAAAGATTGGATGTGATACTCGGCATGGATTGGCTATCCAAGTTTGAAGGAAACATCAATTGCACCGGTAAATCAATTCTTATCACCACCCCGGAAGGAAAGAGGATCAAGTATGTGTCTAGGCATGCACCGATGAGGACACGGGTGAATTCACTATCAGGAGTTGTTCCGGAGGAAGTACCAGTGGTGAAGGATTTTCCCGATATATTTTCGGAGGAGTTACCAGGCATGCCACCAGATCAAGATATTGAGTTTTTGATTGAGTTATTGCCAGGAACCGGACCAATATCCAAGAGACCATATTAGATGCCTGCAAATGATCTGGAGGAAATTAAGAAGCAAATCAAGGAGTTACTGGAGAAAGGTTATATTCGACCAAGTTCATCACCTTGGGGAGCCCCAGTTCTTCTAGTGGAGAAGAAGGATGGATCCTTGAGGATGGTTGTTGATTATCGTGCACTGAATGAGGTGACGATCAAGTACAAATACCCTCTGCCGACGATCAATGATTTGTTTGACCAGCTATAGGGAACTAAGGTTTTCTCCAAGATTGATCTTCGATCAGGTTATCACCAGTTGAAGATCCGAGAGCAGGATATACCTAAGACATCTTTTACTACGAGGTATGGGCTATATGAGTATACAGTTATGTCATTTGGTTTGACTAATGCTCCTGCCTATTTCATGAGTATGATGAACAAGGCGTTCATGGAGTTTTTGGACAAGTTTGTCGTGGTGTTCATTGATGACATATTGGTCTACTTGAAGAATGAAGAAGAGCATAAGGAACATTTCCGTTTCGTTCTTGAGAAGCTCATGGAACATCAGTTGTATGCCAAGTTCAGCAAATGTGAGTTTTGGTTGAAGGAAGTTGGATTTCTAGGAAATGTTATATCTGGAGAAGGAATATTAGTGGACCCTACCAAGGTTGCGTCTGTCACTAAATGGTTAGCACCCACCTTAGTGGGAGAAATCAGATGTTTTCTTGGACTCGCAGGTTATTACCGGAGATTCATTGAGAATTTTTCCAAGATAGCAAAGCCCATGATGGAGTTATTGAAGAAGGAGACCAAGTTTAAATGGTCTGAGGATTGTGAGGCCAGTTTTCAGGAATTGAAGAAGCGTTTGTTTACGGCCCCAGTGCTGATTCTCCCACACATACGCAAGGATTTCCAAGTGTATTGCGACGCTTCACGTCGAGGAATTGGAGGTGTTCTTATGCAGGATGGAAGAGTTGTTTCATATGCCTCACGAAAGCTCCGACCTCATGAGTTGAATTATGCTACACATGATTTGGAGTTAGCAGCTGTACTGTGTGCACTCAAGACATGGAGACACTTTCTCATCGGTAACCGTTGTGATGTTTACACGGATCATAAGAGTTTGAAATACATCTTCACGTAGAAGGAGTTGAACCTCATGCAAAGGAGATGGTTGGAGCTCATAAAGGATTATGACATGAGATTGCGTTATCATCCAGGAAAGGCCAATGTCATAGCAGATGCGTTGAGCCGCAAGAATTATGTTAACACGCTCATAACCGGAGGATTATCTCAGGAGTTAGCAGACGACCTTCGAGAGCTACGCTTGGAGATAGTTCCAAGAGGTTATGTTGCAGCATTGGAAATTCAGTAAACTTTGTTGGGAAAAATCCGAGAAGCCCAGAAGACGGGCAAGGATATTGCAAAAATAAAGGAAATGATGAGTAAAGGAAAGGCTAAAGGATTTTGTGAGGATGAGCATGACACTTTATGGTTTAAGGATCGTATCTATGTGCCTAAAGACCCTGAGATCAGGAAGTTGATTCTTCATGAGGCTCATGATTCACCTTATTCGATTCACCCAGGCAACACCAATATGTATCTGGATTTGAAGGAAATTTTCTGGTGGACAGGAATGAAGAAGGATAATGCAGAGTATGTAGCAGTATGCGATGTATGTCAGAGAGTTAAGGCAGAGCATCAGAACCCAGCAGGGTTACTATAGCCTTTGTCGATACCCGAATGGAAGTGGGATAAACTTGGCATGTATTTTTATCACTGGATTACCCAGGACCCGTTTAGGCTATGACCCTATCTAGGTTGTAGTTGATCTCTTGACGAAAGTAGCCCATTTCATCCCCATGAAGGCAACTTATACGAGTGCTGAGTTGGCGAAGATATACATGACCAGGATCGTATGTCTGCAAGGAGTTTCGAGGACAATCGTATCAGATAGATGAACACAGTTCACTTCAAAGTTTTGGAATCAGTTGCATGAAACTTTGTGTACCAGGCTAGAGTCTAGTACAGCCTTTCATCCACAGACAGGTGGACATGCCGAGAGAGTCAATCAAATTCTGGAGGACATGTTGAGAGCTTGTGCACTAGATTATGGATCTAGTTGGGATGATGATTTTCCCTATGCAGAGTTCTCCTATAACAACAGTTATCGAGCCAGTTTGAAGATGGCCCCTTTCGAAGCTTTGTAAGGAAGGAGGTGCAGGACACCATTATCGTGGGATGAATTTAGAGATAGACAGTTGTTCAGACCAGACATAATCAGAGATTTTGAGGAGAAGGTTAAGTTGATTCGAGACAGACTCAAGATAGCCCAATCCAGCCATAAGAGTTATGCAGATACTAAACACAAGGAGGTATCATACGAAGTCTGAGACAGAGCATATCTTCATGTATCCCCACTCCGAGGAGTTAAGCGATTTGGAGTCAAAGGAAAGCTAGCACCATGCTTGTAGGACCATACAGTGTTTTGGAACGCATGGGAGAAGTTTCCTACAAGTTGGAATTGCCCGAAGGATTGTCAGGAGTTCATGATGTGTTTCACGTTTCCCAGTTGAAGAAGTGCCACGCAGAGATGGCTGACATTCCTCTAAGAGATATACAGTGCCACCGGAAGCAATTTAGTTGGATAGTGATCTGACCTATGAAGAAAAGCCAGTCAAGATTCTCGAGTTTTCCAGCCGAGTTGCTCGCAGTAAAGTCATCAAGTTTTGCAAAGTTCAGTGGAGCCACCATACTGAGGAAGCCACCTGGGAGCGAGAAGAAGATCTCCGCAAGGATCACCCACACCTTTTTGCTGACCAACCCGAATTCTGAGGAAGAGATTCATCTTAAGGGGGGTAGGTTTGTAACATCCCAATTTTCAATTTGGATGTTATACATAGATCATTCTTATGCATTTCATGTTTTATTGCATTTTGCTTTTTATTTGGTTGAGATCCAAGAATCTTAAGCAACTCAAGGACCGGAGAGAGTTGGAGGTTTCATAAATTATCATTTTTGAATTTATTTCAAATTTGAAAAAGTGGATCAATTTGATTTCAACAAATTCTTTTCAATTATTTCAAACCAATAAAAATAATGAGAGAAGATAAAATGACTTCTTGCTACCTCTTGTGTCACAGCCCTAGAAATCTTCTTGTAATTAGTGGCATTGCATCCATGCATCATTGTCATTTTTAATTAAACTTGAAATGGGGATGCTTAAACCCTAGCACCAAATGAATTCAACTAGGGTCAAAATAAAATCTTTTTCATTGAACTCAAAATGCCCTCTAAAAATGTTCAACATTTCTAGTTTGAGCTGGAAGCATCTACCAAAAATGGTTTATATTTTTGCAGGACATATTGGGCTCTGAATGAAATCATTCTCTATTTGCATTTGGGCATTTAAATGCTATGCAATATTTTCAATGCTCAAATAATCATAAACTAAAATGTTTGCTGTTGGTTATATTCCAAACAGTGGCATTGAGCAGTTTCATGATTTCTGGATCTGTTGAAGCATTTTTAATAAAGCCATGAAGTTACAAAAATAATAGAAAACAGAAAATAGAGGAGAGAGAGAGAACTTACCTGACTCACCTGTCGCGGCCCAGCTGGCCCGCCCACCTGCGCGGCCCAGCCCGCCTGGCCCCTCCCCTGTCGTCTTCCTCCTTGCCAGGAGGACGGGCGCGTGCCCGACGCGTGCGCACCGCCGTGCGCCACCTCCTGCTTGACGCCGAGGGCCTGGACGCCTCTGTCGTTGCCACGCAGACCCCCTGGACCCCTCACCCGCTCCACTCTCTCCCTGCCTCGCCTCCCTCACTCTCTCTCCTGAAGCAGAGCGAAGCCGTCGCCGCCGTTCACTGCCACCGCGTCCACCGTTCTCCCCTCGACTCCCCGTGCTGTCCAAGACCTCCGCCGCGACGCCCTCGCCCTCCCCACCGAGCCATGCTTCGCCGGAGTCCCTGCATCGCCACCATCTGGTCGTCTTCAACCTTGGTACCCGCCAGACGCCGTTCGTCGATTCGCCTCGCTCCGGTCGCCCCCGAGCCCGCTGATCTGCTCAACGACCTCCCTGTGAGCTCCGCCGCTTTTTCCCTCTCCTCCCCGCGTCATTTCGCCCTCTAGCCGCAGCCCTGAGATCACCCGAGGCCGCCGTCCGCCATGACCGGCGAGCCCATGCTCCCGAGCTTCTCCTGCTCACTCTAGGGGTACTGATATGCTCCTGGCGCCTCCAGGAGGCTGCCTAGCCACTCCGTTAGCTCGCCCGAGCACTACAGCCCCGTGCCCGCGCTATCCCGAACTCCGGCCGCCGCTATTGCCATCGCCGACGCAGACACAGACCACCCCTGGTCCAGCCACCACCACCATAAGATGCGCCCAGCTACGGGCGATCCAATGCTCCCGGCCGCGCGATCTCTCGTCGCTGGAGTTGGCCGGACGGGTGACGCCGTCGTGCTGTGCTTAGCACGGGCGTTTAACCATCGACGTGGCACCGTCATTAGCAGTTAATGACTCTGCTAATTAACCCACACTCTCGATGACATGCGGGCCCTGCTACCTAACTAACCATCTAACAAGAATAGATCAAGATTAATCTAAACACAGTGGCCCCACGCGTCGGCGTTGACCTCGCTGACGTGGTCGTTGACCGGTCCCACTTGTCATCCACCTAAACAAGCCTGAGACACTGACGTATGGGTCCCACTGGTCAGGTTTGACCTGGACCTGGCGTGTTGACCTGCTGATGTCACACTGATGTCATGCCGACGCAATAAGCTATTTTCTGGATTTATTTTAATACAGGAAAATCCAGAAAATTGCCTAAACTTCTAAAAATCATAGAAAATCAACCGTAACTCCAAATGAAATAAATTATATATGAAAAATGATCAGAAAAATCTAATCTTTCCATCTGTACCTTTTTCATGCATGTTTGAACAACTTAAAGTTGCTGTATAAGACAATTTGAATAAATGGCATTTGAAATGCCTTACATGGAGTTTGAATTTGAACCTAGTGTTCAAACCAACTCCATTTAACTTGTTGCTAGTTGCATTAGGCCAATCATCAGCATATTTCCATGTCACATTCATGCATTATATTGTTGCATGGCATTGATTGTGTTTCCTCTTTGTTTGTCGGTGATTCTTCCCTCTCAATAGACGTGGTTCCAACGATTATTCGATGACACCGATGAAGAACTATATTATCTTCAGAAGTGCTAGGCAAGCAAAACCCCTTGTTCATTCCAATACAATCCTACTCTCTCGCTCCTGCTCTCTTTTGCTGCATTAGGACAACAACGATGCATCTGTTACTTGCTGCGGTAGCTGAACCCCTTTATCCTCTGCATGACCTGTCATTGCCACAGTAAATAGATGAAACCCACTAGCATGAGTAGGAGTTGTTTGAGCCCTGTTGTGCCTACTCATTCATGCTTGTTTGTCATGCCTGCTACTTCTTAGAGTTGAGTCAGGTCTGATTCATCGGGGATGAATCAGAGGTGTGTGAACATGTCCTACTATGTGTGAGCTAAGTGTGTGAACACGATTTGGTAAAGGTAGCGGTGAGAGGCCATGTAGGAGTACATGGTGGGTTGTCTCATTGAAGCCGTCCTTAGGAACTGAGTTCTGTGTTTGTGATCCATGATTCAGCTACTACCATGCATTGGGCCCTGAAATATGACCCCGCTCGACTTCTTAATCACCCTTGTCCTCTGTCCAGGAGTTGCAAGTAGTTTCTGGTGTTTGTAGTATGCTGGAGGCCGTGCGCAGCGCTGACCGAAGGGGTGGGCTATGATGCGGTAGGCACGTGGCACGGTGTACCGGGCTCCCATTTGGTGTCTCGGGAACCCTGCACACATCGTTCGGGGCCGTATGTGGAAACTTCAGCAGGACTCCTTGCGAATGGAACCTGAATAGGCGATAAACCTGGACTAGAGACTTGAGTGTTTAGGTAGGGAGTGGTCTACACCCACGTCGGCTTTCGCTTGAAGTCTGCCGAGCACATGTCGTGTGCAGACGCTAAGTGGTGGAAACATGTATGAAGAAGTACCCCTGCAGGGTTAACATCATCTATTAAAATAGCCGTGTCCAAGGTAAAGGACTTCTGGGTTGCCTATAACAATTCATAGACAAGTGAAAGTGGATACTCTAAAATGCGCAAGATAAGCATGAGTGCTATGGATGGCGTTCTCGTAGGGAGACGGGAGCGGATCCATAGTGGTGTATTGACATGGTGAACATGTGGACTCGTGTGCGCCACCCCAAAGGAGTGACTTGCAGTCATAGTTTAGGATAGCCACCGAGTCAAAGCTGGCTTGCTGCAGTTAAACCCCACCATCCCCTTTGTTGATAATGATGCATATGTAGTTAGTTCTGATGTAAGTCTTGCTGGGTACATTTGTACTCACGTTTGGCTATTTTATGTTTTTGCAGAGAGACTTCAGTCTCACTAGTAATTCCGCATGGACTTCGACGTTTAGCTTGTTACCTCAGCTACGATCTTGTGCCCTCGGCAGGATCTGGTAGATAGTCAGGCTTCTCAGCCTTTTTCTTTTGTAGATGTCTGTCCTCAGACATGTTAAGCTTCCGCATGTGCTTTGACTTGTATGCTCTGAACATTGGGTCGTGAGACCCATGTTTGTAATATCTCGCTCCTCGGAGCCTATTCAATAAATACTTGAGTTGTAGAGTCATGTTATGATGCCATGTTGTATTTGCACATATCGAGCATATTGTGTGTATGTTATTGAAATGCTTGGTATGTGTGGGATCTGACTATCTAGTTGTTTATCCTTAGTAGCCTCTCTTACTGGCAAATGTCTCCTGGTGTTTCCACTGAGCCATGGTAGCTTGCTACTGCTCCGGAACACTTAGGCTGGCCGGCATGTGTCCTTCTTCGTTCCTATGTCTGTCCCCTCGGGGAAATGTCACGCGATGAATACCGGAGTCCTATTAGCCCGCTACAGCCCGGTTCACCGGAGTCCTGCTAGCCTAGTGCTACAACCTGGATTCACTCGCTGATGACCGACACGTTCGATGCTGGGTCATGGATGCCTGTTGTCGGTGTCAAAACCGGCGGATCTCGGGTACGGGGTCCCGAACTGTGCGTCTAGGCGGATGGTAACAGGAGACGAGGGACACGATGTTTTACCCAGGTTCGGGCCCTCTCGATGGAGGTAAAACCCTACGTCCTGCTTGATTAATATTGATGATATGGGTAGTACAAGAGTGGATCTACCACGAGATCAAGGAGGCTAAACCCTAAAGCTAGCCTATGGTATGATTGTTGTAATGTCTGTTGTGTCCTACGGACTAAAGCCCTGTGGTTTATATAGACACCGGGGGAGGCTAGGGTTACACAGAGTCGGTTACAATGGTAGGAGATCTACATATCCGTATTGCCAAGCTTGCCTTCCACGCCAAGGAAAGTCCCATCCGGACACGGGACGGAGTCTTCAATCTTGTATCTTTGTAGTCTTGGAGTCCGGCGGACGATGATAGTCCGGCTGTCCGGACACCCCCTAGTCCAGGACACCCTCGGTAGCCCCCGAACCAGGCTTCAATGACGATAAGTCCAGCGCGTATATAGTCTTCGGCGTTGCAAGACGGGTTCTCCCTTCAAGTTCCATGTACCTGCCGAATAGTGTCCGGCTTCATAATAAATACCGTGTTCCTCGGCTTCTACGCCCAATAATGGCCTTTTTCCACGCGTCGCACGAATGCGAAAAGCCAGGGTGTCTTTTACGTTTCACCCCCTAGTCGTGCGAGTCGTCCGCCTACAAAAGAGGCAAAAATCCAGATCCAAACCACACCATCTTCCTCCCGCGAATACTTCATCGGAGCGCCTTTGACCTAAAAATCCATTCCATCATGGACCGTCGACGCGGCTCCTCTTCTCGCGCTCCCAGCCCACCGCCAGGGGATTGGAGGAGGTGCTCTGTTCCGCACAATGAGCTAGTGAAGCTCCAAGCGGGGGGATATCTCCCACCGGCCTTCATGGTCCCGGTTCGAGCCGGGCTGGTCACTTATCAAGGTGGGAGGCAAGCGGAGGCTACCCCAAGCCCCAATAAGGGGAAGCGAGTATGCTTCGTCCCTTATCTGATAAGGGGACTCGGATTCCCAATACACCCGTTCCTCCGCGGGCTCCTGGAGTTCTACGGACTCCAGCTCCACCACCTTACGCCCGCCTCTATCCTGCATATCGCGGGCTACGTAGCTCTTTGCGAGCTATTCCTGGGCATTGAGCCCCATTTTGAACTGTGGAAGAGGCTATTCTGCCTCGTACCCCGTTCTCACGAGGGGTCCATATATCAAGTGGGCGGCACCGAAATATGGCGCATTGCCGGGACCGGATACCCATTCGGTACTCCCAAGAAGGCGTCCGAAGACTGGCCTTCAGAGTGGTTTTACATAGGAGACGCTCCGCTGCCGGACCCAGTCCGAATTGGCCTCCTGGAGTTTAGTGCTGCTCCTCTGATGAAACGCCTCAGCTGGCGCCCACGGAGCCCCCGATTGGAGGAAGACAAGAGCGTCCATTACATGATGGGCCGAATAAGATTATTGGCCCATTCCGGGTTGACCATGATTGGAGTCATGGCAATATGCATCATGCGGGGGGTACAACCATTGCAATACAGAGGCCACCCCATGTGGGATTTCAACGGGGAAGACGATGCTACCCGTCATGGCCGCAAAGGGCCGGATTCGACCGAGGATCTGGTGAAGATCTTGTCCAGCCTGTACAAGGGGGAGAAGGAGGACTTCCTTCGAACGAACCCTTTGAACGGGTTTTCCATGAACAACCCTAGAGGATGGGTAAGCGAACACTTTTAAGGGCTCAACCCATGCTTTCGAAGCTTAGGCTTCTTACATTATGTCTTCGGCGCAGGAGCTACGCCGGACTGTGGAGGACATGGTAAGTCCCTCTCCGCAACCCGAGGATCCAGAAAGATCCCTGGATCCGGCCTCCGAAGAGGATCCGGACATCAAGGTGGAGCTGATTGACGGGGTATTTTACCAGCTCAGCATGGACAATGCTTTGGTCGCCATTACGGCGGACTACCCCGGACTGTATCCGGCTTCCCAGGTGACTGTGACCAAGGTCCGGACACCATTATCTCTTCCTTGCCCATTTCTGACCTTCGCGAACGATGGTGTTTTACAGGAAGCGCCTTCACGGCGGGAAGCCGAGCCCGCGGCGGCTGACCAACAAAGGTCAGTCCAGACCAGCAGGCGGAAAAGGAGCGCGGTACGGACTGAAACATCGCCTTAAAGGTATAACTCATATTTGAATTTTCAGGGCAACGTTCCTAGGAAGCATCTGAGTGCTCATGATCTTTATAAGAGAAAAAGCGCTCGTCGGACTGCGGACGCGGAGGTTGCCGATCCAACCTACTCCGGCCAGGCTCCAGCGCCCGGCCTGGAGGGGGAGGCAAGTGCAAGACGCGGGCCGGATCCTTCTCCAACGGAGGACACCGACAGACTGTCCGCCACCAAGTCTGAGGTGGAGAGCGCCATGAACCATAGGCGCCGCCGGACAGTGTTTCGTGAAGCGTGCTTCTCCCCTGAGGCATTGGACGCCTTTAACGCAGGGGACGCGCACCTCCGTGCCGCTCAAGATGGTTTTACCAGAGCCACGGAGCAGTATGTGAAAGACATACGGGTAAGGGAATTTTAATAGTTATATATACCAGTAGCCCCCGAGACTTAAAGTAGTTATGTTAACTGATTTAAGGATCATTTGAAACGCAGGCTCTTACCGAGAAGAATGCCCAGCTGTCCCAGGAGCTGCAAGAATGCAAGGCCCAACTTGAGGCCGCACTTGCTGCCGCAAGAGGAGACGCAGAGACCCCTCCTGGTAACACATTTATATTAATAAATATAAGCGTTGTGCGGCGTGCGCGCAAGTCTAATAGTGACATCGCAGGTGCCGCTGGACAAGTTCCGGACAGGCAAGAATTACTACGCCAGCTAAAGGCCGGCGAGAGGGTGCTGAATAGGGTGCAGCAAGAAAGGAACAAGCTCGAGGATGCCAACGCCAAGCTCGAAGAAGAGCTAAAAGGCGCTCGCGCCGGCCTGTCCAGCTCCGTGAAGGAGAATCAGCGGCTTCGTCGCGGCATTTATAGTAAGTGCTTGAGCGGACTCCTTTGAGAAGAAGAGTTCGGCGAAGAATGCAAGGCCCAACTTGAGGCCGCGCTTGCTACCGCAGGAGGAAACGCAGAGACCCCTCCTGGTAACACATTTTTATTAATAAATATAAGCGTTGTGCGGCGTGCGCACAAGTCTAATAATGACATTGCAGGTGTCGCCGGACAAGATCCGGACAGGCAAGAATTACTGCGCTAGCTGAAGGCCGGCGAGAGGGTGCTGAATAGGGTGCAGCAAGAAAGGAACAAGCTCCAGGATGCCAACGCCAAGCTCGGAGAAGAGCTGAAAGGCGCTCGGGACGGGCTATCCGGCTCCGTTAAGGAGAATCAGCGGCTTCATCGCGGCATTTATAGTAACTGCTTGAGCGGAGTCCTTTAAAAAGAAGAGTTCGGTGAAGAAGTAAATTGACATAATATGTCTTGTAGGTATACTCACAGGTCGCCCTGCGGAGGAGATGCCCATATCAACGGGTGATCAACTTCCCGAGCTGTTGCAACTGCTCGAACGAGTTCGGCAGGCAATGAGCGGCGTCGTCCAGGCTTTATGGCCAGCCCTCTCCCTACCCGAGGGCCTTGGGGAGCTTGCGGAGAAGCTTCAGGGAGTGCGGCAGCGCTTCCGTTTGTGGAAGATTTCGGCTTGCCGTCAAGGTGCCAGGGAGGCTTGGGCCATGGTGAAGACGCGTTACAAGAAGGCGGATCCCAACCACATGGCCGAAGTTGGACCGGTGGGGCCCGATGGGAAGGAGATCCCTGTGAGTTTAGTATACAGCCAAGTAGAGTTGGCTGCTAAATTTTCCCAACGGGACTGTAAGTTAGACATCCTGTTAGACGGGATTGAGGAGGAATACAATCAGTAAATTTGACAATGTATGTTTTCCTTTAAAGTGACATGTGAAATGCCTTCTAGCCGGATTGTAGATCGTTTGTCTTTGCCGACCTTTTCGCTTCAACCTCGGGACCCTAGAGTCGGGAGTGTGTCCGAATACCTTTTTGGTTAAGAAACAACCGTGGTATCTATGGAGACCAGGCGTAGGGGTCATTAGTGCTTTATCAGACAAGTGCCAAACTAGTTATGTTATATTACATGGTTAGTAAGAAACATCTTCCAGGGAGAATAGTTCCGTTAAGGGTTCCTTTCCCTAGGAGGCATGCCCTAAAGTGCATGTCCGGACTGCGAAAAAAGCAGAAAAACATCTGGCGGCGGATAAATGAGTAGGTAAAAAATCATCTTTTAAGTCACCGACCAAATATTCCCTTAAGGACGCAAGCTTTCGGCTTCACCCAGTCTGAGGTACACATCCGGCTGACCCGGCAGTAACAATTGCAGAGGTGCTCCCTTTACCTCCTAGCCGAACAATCGGGAACGTAGGGGTAAGCACAGGAGCCAGGCAACCCAGCTTGGCCAAAACTTAAGTCATATCGATGCATATAATGGTGAGTAAAAGGTACATGTGGAAGCTTGACACATGTGCTGGGCATGAAACCCTTATAATTGAGCTTCTGTAAAAGAAGCCCCCAGGTATAATGAGTGCAGATGGCACATCAAGTGTATGCGAAAAATGCAAAAGTAGGCCCTTAGGGGCTTTTTAATAAAAAGGTTATGAAAAGAGAAACAAAAGACAGCCGAAGTATAAAAATTTGGACTGAGGAAGGGGACGAACTCTTAGTCCGGCGCTAGGCATAGAATCTTCGGAGGCGGGCTGCGTTCCATGGGTTCGGCTCGAGTCGGTTATCCGACGCATTTCGTAGACGGTATGCTCCGCCGGTCAGGACTTGATCGATAATGAAAGGGCCCTCCCATTTGGGCTTGAGCTTGTCCTCTTTCTTGTCTGGCAGGCGTAGAACTAGTTCACCAATGTTGTAAGTCTTGGCCCGTACTTCTCTGCTTTGATATCTTCGGGCCTGCTGCTGATAGAATGCGGAACGAGCCTCGGCGACGTCGCGTTCTTCCTCCAATGTGTCCAAGCTGTCCTGCCGATCAAGCTCGGCCTCTCTTTCCTCATACATGCGCACTCGAGGTGAGTCATGAATAATGTCGCAGGGCAAGACTGCCTCTGCGCCGTAGACCATAAAAAATGGTGTGAATCCGGTAGTGCGGTTAGGCGTTGTCCGCAGCCCCCAGAGTACGGAGTCGAGCTCCTCGACCCAATGCGTGTCAGATTTAGTGAGTGACCGCACTAGTCTAGGTTTAATGCCGCTCATTATTAGACCATTTGCTCGTTCCACTTGACTGTTGGTTTGAGGGTGATAGACTGAAGCGTAGTCGAGCTTGATGCCCATATTTTTGCACCATGACTTAACCTCGTCGTTTGTGAAGTTCGTGCCGTTGTCGGTGATGATGCTGTGGGGGACTCCGTAACGGTGTACTACCCCGGATATAAAGTCTATCACTGGTCCGGACTCTGCCGTTTTGACCGGTTTGGCCTCTATCCATTTGGTGAACTTATCCACCATGACCAATAGGTACCTTTGCTTGTGGGTTCCCCCTTTAAGGGGTCCAACCATATCAAGCCCCCAGACTGCAAACGACCAGGTAATGGGTATAGTTTTGAGGGCGGTGGGCGGCATATGGCTCTGATTGGCAAAGAGCTGACAACCAACGCGTCTCTGGACTAAGTCCTGGGCATCTGCCCGGGCCGTCGGCCAATAAAATCCTATACGGAATGCCTTTCCTACAAGGGCCCGGGCTGCTGCGTGGTGTCCGCCTAGTCCGGCATGAATTTCAGCCAGGAGGTTTCGCCCTTCCTCTTCGGAGATACACCTTTGAAGGACGCCGGTTGTACTTTTCTTATAAAGTTCTCCCTCATGGACCTTGTAGGCTTTCGATCGCCGGAATATGCAGCGGGCCTCGTTTTGGTCTTCGGGAAGTTCCTGCCTAAGCAAGTAGGCTAGGAATTGTTCTGTCCACGGGGCGATTACTGCCATTATGTCGTGGGCTGAAGGTGTTATGGCTGAATCGCCGATTGGCGCGGTTTTTTCCGGTTTGTCACTTCCGGGCTCCTCTTCCCATAGTACGGATGGCTTGAAGAGCCGTTCCAGGAAGATATTTGGAGGGACAGCATCATGTTTCGCACTGATGCGTGCCAGTACGTCGGCCGCTTGGTTATTATCTCGGGTTATGTGATGGAATTCGAGTCCTTCAAACGGAGCTGACATTTTTAGGACAGCGTTGCGATATGCTGCCATTTTCGGATCCTTGGCATCAAAGTCTCCATTTATTTGGGATATTGCGAGGTTTGAATCCCCGCGCACCTCTCGGCGTTGAATGCCCATGGAGACTGCCATCCGGAGACCGTGTAACAGGGCCTCGTATTCGGCTGCGTTGTTGGAGTCTGTGTACATTATTTGAAGTACGTACTGGATTGTGTCCCCGGTTGGGGACGTCAATACGACGCCAGCCCCCAGTCCGGCCAACATTTTAGAGCCGTCGAAATGCATAGTCCAATTGGAGTATGCGCCGTACTCTTTAGGGAGTTCGGCTTCAGTCCATTCGGCGACAAAGTCAGCCAAAACCTGTGACTTTATAGCTCGCCGAGGTTTGTAAGTTATGTCGAATGGTAAGAGCTCAATGGCCCATTTTGCAATCCTGCCCGTTGTGTCGCGGTTGTTTATAATGTCATTGAGTGGTACTTCAGAGGCCACTGTTATCGAAAACTCTTGAAAGTAGTGTCGGAGCTTCCGGGACGCCATGAACACCGCATACGCTATCTTCTGATAGTGCGGGTAACGGGACTTGCAGGGGGTTAACACAGTGGATACATAATACACTGGTTTTTGAAGAGGGAATTTGTGCCCTTCTGTCTCTTGTTCGACGACGAGTACTAGGCTTACAACTTGATGCGTTGCTGCGATGTATAACAACATTGGTTCACCCAGATTGGGCGCAGCCAGGACCGGATTTGTTGCCAATATGGCCTTTATTTCTTTGAGTCCGGCAGTGGCAGCATCCATCCACTCGAAGTGTTCGGTGCGCCTAAGGAGGCGATAGAGGGGCAACGCCTTTTCTCCTAGACGGGAGATGAAGCGGCTTAGAGCTGCCACGCATCCTGTTAAATTTTGTATTTGTTTGAGGTCTTTTGGAATGTCCAACTGTGACAGAGCTCGGATTTAGCTGGGTTTGCTTCGATTCCTCTACCGGATACGATGAAGCCCAGCAGCTTTCCGGCTGGTACGACGAAAACACATTTTTCCGGATTCAGCTTGATGTCATATGCTCTGAGGTTGTCGAACGTGAGCCTCAAGTCGTCTACTAGAGTTTCGACGTGTTTTGTTTTGACGACTACATCGTCTGCGTATGCCTCTACTGTTTTGCCGATCTGGGTAGCCAGACATGTTTGAATCATGCGCTGATATGTTGTGCTGGCGTTTTTAAGTCCGAAGGGCATCGTGTTGAAGCAGAATGGTCCATAAGGAGTGATGAATGCCGTTGCGGCTTGGTCTGCTTCCGCCATCTTGATTTGATGGTAGCCAGAGTATGTGTCGATGAAGCACAATGAATCATGCCCTGCGGTAGCATCGATAATTTGGTCGATGCAGGGGAGAGGGAAGGGATCCTTTGGGCAAGCCTTATTGAGGTCTTTAAAATCGACACAGAGGCGCCAGGATTTGTCCTTCTTTGGTACCATTACCAGATTTGCTAGCTAATCCGGATGTTTGATATCTCTGATGAATCCGGCTTCCAATAGTTTGGCTAGTTCTTCTCCCATTGCCTGTCTTTTGGGTTCGGAAAATCGTCGAAGAACCTGTTTGACTGGCTTAAATCCTTTTAGGATATTTAGGCTGTGTTCTGCCAACCTGCGTGGGATTCCGGGCATATCCGAAGGATGCCAGGCGAAAATGTCCCAATTTTCCCGAAGGAATTCACGCAGTGCGGCGTCTACTTCGGGGTTCAATTGTGCCCCGATGGAGGCCGTCTTTGTTGGGTCCGTTGGGTGGACCTGGAATTTTATTATTTCATCTGCTGGTTTTAAGGAGGTGGACTTGGATCTTTTATCGAGTATCACATCGTCCCTGTTCACCATAGAGCGCAGCGCGGTGAGTTCTTTTGTTGCTAAGGCTTCGGATAGTGCCTCCAGGGCTAGTGCAGCTGTCTTGTTCTCGGCGCGGAGTGCTATGTCCGGATCACTAGCGAGAGTGATTATTCCGCCGGGCCCAGGCATTTTGAGCTTCATGTACCCGTAATGCGGTACTTCTTGAAAAATTGTGAATGCCTCTCGTCCTAATATAGCGTGATATCCGATGTTGAACGGGGCCACTTGGAACGTGACTTCTTCGGATCTTTAATTGTCCGGCGAGCCGAACACCACATCGAGTGTGATTTTTCCGGTGCAGCGCGCTTCCCGACTAGGGATTATTCCTCTGAAGGTTGTGCTGCTTCGCTCAATACGGCTCCAGTCGATTTCCATTTTTCGCAGAGTTTCCTCGTAAATGAGGTTTAATCCGCTGCCGCCATCCATGAGGACTTTTGTCAGTCGAAAGCCGTCCACTATGGGACTAAGCACCAGCGCGGCTGGTGCTCTGGCTATTTGGAATTTAGGCTCGTCGCTGACGTTGAAGGTAATAGCTGTGTCGCTCCATGGATTTGCTGTTGCTACTTGGTAGACTTCGGCGAGTCCGCGGATTGTTCGTTTTCGCATATTGTTTGATGCGAAGGTCTCGAAGACTGTTGATACCGTACCGGTATTGTTGGAGTGGTTTTGTGGGGCTAGAAGCTCCTCGCCACTTTTGGCCACCTGCCGTAATATCCAACATGCTCGAAGGCTATGTGTTGGGACGGCTCCCTCTGTACAATGAAGCTTGCAGGGTCCATTGAGCCATCCCTCCAGTACGGTTCCATTTCCCTTATTGGGTTTTTGTTTTTTCATTTTTGCATTTGGGGCCTGAGTGTAAGGCACCCTTTTGTTGCGGACTGGGGTTGGGGCCTGAGTGTAAGGCACAGTACTTTCGTACTATGGACGCCAAATCAGCGAAGCATGTAATTGTACGACGATCGACGGCGTTCAATATTCCCTTCTCCGTGCAATTATTGCAGAAAATTGAGATTGCGTTTTCCTCTCGGCAGTCCTTTATCCTGTCCATAACCAGGAGGAATCTGGCCCAGTAGTGATGTACTGTTTCAGCGGGCTCTTGCCGTATTAGAGATAGATCGCATATGTCTGGGCGGGTGGGTGGACTAAAATCCGGATCCCTGCCCATCTTGGGGCTTAAAGGCCGAGAAGTTTCCGAATTCGGAAGCTTGGGTTGCTGGATACGATCCAGCGAGTCCGAAGCGATGCATGGTTTTAAGTTCAATGCTCGATCGAAGTCCGTCCCTCCGCGGAAATCCGGCATGGAGGGTTCGAGAATCCGGACGTGACTAGTTTTCAATATAGGTGAAGAATTGTCGTGTTGCTCCTCTACCACTGCGACGTGGTGGGTGGCCTGGGGAGAGTTAATCTCTCTCAGATCGGTTTTAAGCCCAATCTGACTGTAGTCTGTAGCGACTCCCAGAGCGGCGATGCGATCCAAGAGCTCGTTAATGGACGAGAGCTCTATCGGATCCAACTGTTCAGCCGATTTCGAGCTGACGCGAAGATTGCTTCTGACGACTTGAGAGGTCATTGTCGAAGCGGTGGCCGGACAGGCGGTCATAAGAAAACCACCTAGCCGGATAGTTTGGCCGGCGGCCAAGGCCCCTTTGGCGAAAACACCGTCTTTGAAGACGGGTGGAGGCATCCTTCCTATCGGTGACGACACAGAGGAACTCTCAATGAAAGCACCAATGTCGGTGTCAAACCGGCGGATCTCGGGTAGGGGGTCCCGAACTGTGCGTCTAGGCGGATGGTAACAGGAGACGAGGGACACGATGTTTTAACCAGGTTCGGGCCCTCTCGATGGAGGTAAAACCCTACGTCCTGCTTGATTAATATTGGTGATATGGGTAGTACAAGAGTGGATCTACCACGAGATCAAGGAGGCTAAACCCTAAAGCTAGCCTATGGTATGATTGTTGTAATGTCTGTTGTGTCCTACGGACTAAAGCCCTCCGGTTTATATAGACACCGGGAGAGGCTACGGTTACAGAGAGTCGGTTACAATGGTAGGAGATCTACATATCCGTATTGCCAAGCTTGCCTTCCACACCAAGGAAAGTCCCATCCGGACACGGGACGGAGTCTTCAATCTTGTATCTTCGTAGTCTTGGAGTCCGGCGGACGATGATAGTCCGGCTGTCCGGACACCCCCTAGAACAGGACTCCCTCACCTGTCCCTATAAGTTTGTGCCACTTTGGGTTTACGACTAGCCATGTCAGCCCGGGCTCCTTATCATATGGATGCTAGCGACACTATCATATACGTGTGCCAAAAGGCGCAAACGGTCCTGGGCAAAGGTAAGGCGACACCCGTGGAAATACCGTGCATGAGGCCGCAAAGTGATATGCGGTCTTACATGCTAGATCGATGTGGCATTGAGTCAGGGTCCTTACATCTTGAGCACTGCGTTGGATTTCCCCGAAGAGGAGAGGATGATGCAGCAAAGTAGCGTAAGTATTTCCCTCAGTTTTTGAGAACAAAGGTATCAATCCAGTAGGAGACCACGCACAAGTCCCTCGTACCTACACAAAACGATAGCTCCTCGCAACCAACGCGATTAGGGGTTGTCAATCCCTTCATGGTCACTTACGAGAGTGAGATCTGATAGAGATGATAAATAATATTTTTGGTATTTTTGGTATATATATGCAAAGTGAAAAGTAAAAGGCAAAGTAAAGACAAAGCAAGTAATAAAGTAATGGAGATTGATATGATGAGAATAGACCCGGGGGCCATAGGTTTCACTAGTGGCTTCTCTCAAGAGCATAGATATTCTACAGTGGGTGAACAAATTACTGTTGAGCAATTGATAGAATTGAGCATAATTATGAGTATATCTAGGTATGATCATGTATATAGGCATCACGTCCAAGACAAGTAGATTGAATGATTCTGCATCCACTATTATTACTCCACTCATCGACAGCTATCCAGCATGCATCTAGAGTATTAAGTTAAAAACAGAGTAACGCCTTAAGCAAGATGACATGATGTAGAGGGATAAATTCATGCAATATGATAAAAAAACATCTTGTTATCCTCGATGGCAACAATACAATACGTGCCTTGCTGCCCCTTCTGTCACTGGGAAAGGACACCGCAAGATTGAACCCAAAGCTAAGCACTTCTCCCATTGCAAGAACTACCAATCTAGTTGGCCAAACCAAAAGGATAATTCGAAGAGACTTGCAAAGATAACTCAATCATACATAAAAGAATTTATAGAAGATTCAAACATTGTTCATAGATAAGTTGGATCATAAACCCACAATTCATCGGTCTCAACAAACACACCGCAAAAAAACAAGATTACATCGAATAGATTTCCACGAGAGAGGGGGAGAACATTGTATTGAGATCCAAAAAGAGAGAAGAAGCCATCTAGCTACTAGCTATGGACCCAAAGGTCTGAAGTAAACTACTCACACTTCATCGGAGGGGCTATGGTGTTGATGTAGAAGCCCTCCATGGTGGATGCCCCCTCCGGCGGAGCTTCGGAATAGGCCCCGAGATGGGATCTCGTGGATACAGAAGGTTGCGGCGGTGGAATTAGGTTTTTTCCTCCTGTTCTGATCGTTTGGGGATACGTAGGTATATATAGGAGGAAGGAGTACATTGGTGGAGCAACAGGGGGCCCACGAGGCACGGGGCGCGCCCTAGGGGGCACCCCCCACCCTCGTGACCGCCTGTTTTGTTCCTTGGAGAAGGGCCCAAGTCTCCTGGATCACGTTCGGTGAGAAAATCACATTCCCGAAGGTTTCATTCCGTTTGGACTCCGTTTGATATTCCGTTTCTTTGAAACACTGAAATAGGCAAAAAACAGCAATTCTGGGCTGGGCCTCCGGTTAATAGGTTAGTCCCAAAAATAATATAAAAGTGGAAAATAAAGCCCAATATAGTCCAAAACAGTAGATAAAGTAGCATGGAGCAATCAAAAGTTATAGATACGTTGGAGACGTATCAGGCATCCCCGAGCTTAATTCCTGCTCGTCCTCGAGTAGGTAAATGATAAAAAGAGAATTTTTGATGCGGAGTGATACTTTGGCATAATTTCAATGTAAATCTTCTTAATTGTGATATGAATATTTAGATCCAAAAGATTCAAGACAAAAGTTCATATTGACATAAAAATAATAATACTTCAAGCATACTAATCAAAGCAATCATGTCTTCTCAAAATAGCATGGCAAAAGAAAGTTCATCCCTACAAAATCATATAGTTAGGCCATGCTTCATTTCCATCACACGAAGATGTTCCCAACTTCTATACCCCCGATGACAAGCCAAGCAATTGTTTCATACTTAAATAATCTCAAACTTTTTCAACCTTCACGCAATACATGAGCGTGAGCCATGGATATAGTACCATGGGTGGAATAGAATATGATGATGGGGATTGTGTGGAGAAGACAAAAAGGGAGAAAGTCTCATATTGATGAGGATAATCAACGGGCTATGGAGATGCCCATCAAATTATGTCAACATGAGGAGTAGGGATTGCCATGCAACGGATGCACTAGGGCTATGAATGCTCAACAAAATAAAACTAGTGGGTGTGCATCCAACTCGCTTGCTCATGAAGACCTAGGGCATTTGAGGAAGCCCATCATAGGAATATACAAGCCAAGTTCTATAATGAAAACTTCCCACTAGTAAAAAAGACAACTTATGAGACTCACTACATGAAGAACAAGGTGCTACTTTGAAGCACAATATATGAGACTCACTACATGAAGAACAAGGTGCTACTTTGAAGCACAAGTGTGGAAAAAGAGATAGTAGCATTGCCCTTTTTATTTTTTTATTTTTTTTGGGCCTTTCTTTTTTTTCTTTTGGCCTTTCTCTTTTTTCTTTTGGGCAATGCTCTAATAATGATGATCCTCACACTTCTATTGATTACAACATAAGGATTACAACTCGAAACTTAGAACAAGATATGACTCTATATGAATGCCTCCGGCGGTGTACCGGGATGGTGCAATGAATCAAGAGTGACATGTATGAAAAATAATGCATGGTGGCTTTGCCACAAATACAATGTCAACTACATGATCATGCAATGGCAATATGACAAAAGTAATGTATGTCACGATGATGATGATGGAAGTTGCATGGCAATATATCTCGGAATGGCTATGGAAATGCCATGATAGATAGGTATGGTGGCTGTTTTGAGGAAGATATAAGGAGGTTTATGTGTGATAGAGCGTATCGTATCACGGGGTTTGGATGCACCGGTGAAGTTTGCACCAACTATCAAGGTGAGAAAGGGCAATGCACGGTACCGAAGAGGCTAGCAAAGGCGGAAAGGTGAGAGTGTGTATAATCCATGGACTCAACATTAGTCAAACGAACTCATATACTTATTGCAAAAATTTAGAAGTCATCAAAAATCAAGTACTATGCGCATGCTCCTAGGGGGATAGATTGGTAGGAAAAAACCATTGCTCGTCCCCGACCGCCACTCATAAGGATGCACAAGCCAGGTACACTTCATGTTTCAAATTTGTTACACAACTTTAACCATACGTGCATGCTACGGGACTTGCAAACTTCAAGACAAGCATTCTTTGAATTCAAAATCACCCAACTAGCACGACTTTGATATTCTCACCTCCATATCTCAAAACATTTATCAAGCATCAAACTTATCTTAGTATTCAACGCACTCAAAAGAAAGTTTCACATATCTTGAATCCCAAGTATATTAATATTAAGCAAATTACCATGCTATTAACGACTCTCAAAATAATCCAAGTGAAGCATGAGAGATCAATAGTTTCTTTAAAACAAATCCACCACCGTGCTCTAAAAGATCTAAGTGAAGTACTAGAGCAAAAATTATCACGCTCAAAAGATATAAGTGAAGCACTATGAGCAAAACTATCAAGCTCAAAAGATATAAGTGAAACACATAGATTATTCTAGCAAATTCCAATTCATGTATGGCTCTCTCAAAAGGTGTTTACAGAAAGGATGATTGTGGTAGACTAACAAGCAAAGAGGCAAATAATACAAGACGCTCCAAGCAAAACACATATCATGTGGTGAATAAAAATATAGCTCCAAGTAAATTACCGATGGAAGTAGACGAAAGAGGGGATGCCTTCCGGGGCATCCCCAAGCTTTGACTTTTTGATGTCCTTGGATTATCTTGGGGGTGCCATGGGCATCCCCAAGCTTAGGCTCTTGCCACTCCTTGTTCCATAATCCATCAAAAGAATTCACCCAAAAACTTGAAAACTTCACAACACAAAACTCAATAGAAATCTCATGATCACTGTTAGAGAAAGAAAACAAAAGACTACTTCAAGGTACTGGAATGAACTCATTCTTTATTTATATTGGTGTTAAGCCTACTGTATTCCAACTTCTCTATGGATTATAAACTATTTTATTAGCCATAGATTCATCAAAATAAGCAAACAACACACGCAAAACAGAATCTGTCAAAAACAGAATAGTCTGTAGTAATCTGTAACTAACGCAAACTTCTGGAACTCTAAAAATTCTACCAAGCTAGGAAGTCCTGGAAAATTTGTTTATTGAACATAAGCAAAAATAATCAACACAAAATCACGTTTCCGTGATTTAATAAAATTATATTCGTGCGCGCAAAGTTTCTGTTTTTCAGCAGAATCAAATCAACTATCATCGTAGGTTATCCTATAGGTTCTACTTGGCACAAACACTAATTAAAAGATAAAACCACATCCAAACAGAGGCTATATGGTTTATTTATACCTAAACAGAAGCAAAAACAAAAAACAAAGATAAAATTGGGTTGCCTCCCAACAAGCTAGGCATAAAAGCAAGGGTAGATCTAGGTATTGCCATCTTTGGTAGGCAATTCTTCAATGAGGCACCTACCTCTTTTAGAATTTTCTTTCTTTCTAGTAATTGTCAAATTTTCAGCCAAAGATCGAAAAATTCATTTATAGCAAAAGGTTCCTTAATGATGGTAAAAAGATTGGGATGAACACTTATATATTTAAGATCCGCAATTACCTTACTAGATGATTCACCCTTATTCTTAGGAATATAAGTAAGCTTAGTATTTTTAGTAGACGAACTTGGACTGTTTTGTACGTAAGAAAAAGCGGTTCCCATGTTGGTAATGATACCCTCAAGTTTATCGATTCTTGTGGAATCTAGATTTATTTTCTCATTAACTATGGGTTCTTTTTCTTTAATATTTTTCAAAGTCATTCCTACATTAGATCGATATTGGGTAATTTGATTGTGGATCTTTTTATCAAGATTTTCAATTTATTCAAGGGTAGCAACTTTATTCTCAATAATTTCAAGTCTTTGCATAACATGCTCCAAAGTTAATATAGTCCCATTAATCAAAAAAGGTGGTGACCCAAATAAATCTATTAAAGCATTATAAGAATCAAAAGTATGGCTACCCAAGAAATTCCCTCCGGTAATGGTATCAAGGATATATCATACCAAGGATTAGCACCTACATAAAAATTATGAAGAACTGAAGTAGATTGCTTCCTGGTAGATCTATTTTGAGCATTGCAAATTCTATACCAAGTGTCTTTTAGATTTTCTCCCTCCCTTTGCTTAAAATTTAGAACTTCATTCTCGGGAGATAACGGAGAAGATTTGAGACTAGTCATGGCGACAAGCAAGCAAACTAACACGCGAGCAAACAAAGGGACAAGGAAAAAGGCAACGGGAAAGAGAGGAGGAGATTGGGAAAGAGAGGGTGAATAAAACGGCAACGGTGAAGTGGGGGAGAGGAAAACGATAGGCAAATGGCAAATAATGTAATGCGAGAGATAGGGATTGTGATGGGTACTTGGTATGGTTGACTTGCTCTTGCATGAGCCTCCCCGGCAACGGCGCCAGAAATTCTTCTTGCTACCTCTTGAGCACTGCGTTGGATTTCCCCGAAGAGGAGAGAATGATGCAGCAAAGTAGCATAAGTATTTCCCTCAGTTTTTGAGAACCAAGGTATCAATCCAGTAGGAGACCACGCACAAGTCCCTCGTACCTACAAAAAACGATAGCTCCTCGCAACCAACGCGATTAGGGGTTATCAATCCCTTCACGGTCACTTACAAGAGTGAGATCTGATAGAGATGATAAATAATATTTTTCGTATTTTTGGTATATAGATGCAAAGTTAAAAGTAAAAGGCAAAGTAAAGACAAAGCAAGTAATAAAGGAATGGAGATTGATATGATGAGAATAGACCCGGGGGCCATAGGTTTCACTAGTGGCTTCTCTCAAGAGCATAGATATTCTATGGTGGCTGAACAAATTACTGTTGAGCAATTGATATAATTGAGCATAATTATGAGTATATATAGGTATGATCATGTATATAGGCATCACGTCCAAGACAAGTAGATTGACACGATTCTGCATCTACTACTATTACTCCACTCATCGACTGCTATCCAGCATGCATCTAGAGTATTAAGTTAAAAACAGAGTAACGCCTTAAGCAAGATGACATGATGTAGAGGGATAAATTCATGCAATATGATAAAAAAACTTCTTGTTATCCTCGATGGAAACAATACAATACGTGCCTTGCTGCCCCTTCTGTCACTAGGAAAGGACACCGCAAGATTGAACCCAAAGCTAAGCACTTCTCCCATTGCAAGAACTACCAATCTAGTTGTCCAAACCAAAAGGATAATTCGAAGAGACTTGCAAAGATAACTCAATCATACATAAAAGGATTCAGAGAAGATTCAAATATTGTTCATAGATAAGTTGGATCATAAACCCACAATTCATCAGTCTCAATAAACACACCGCAAAAACAAGATTACATCGAATAGATCTCCAAGAGAGAGGGGGAGAACATTGTATTGAGATCCAAAAAGAGAGAAGAAGCCATCTAGCTACTAGCTATGGGCCCAAAGGTTTGAAGTAAACTACTCACACTTCATCGGAGGGGCTATGGTGTTGATGTAGAAGCCCTCCATGGTGGATGCCTCCTCCGATGGAGCTCCAGAACAGGCCCCAAGATGGGATCTCGCGAATATAGAAGGTTGCGGCAGTGGAATTAGGTTTTTGGCTCCTGTTCTGATTGTTTGGGGATACGTAGGTATATATAGGAGGAAGGAGTACGTCGATGGAGCAACAGGGGGCCCACGAGGTAGGGGGCGCGCCCCCCACCCTCATGACCGCCTCTTTTGTTCCTTGGAGCAGGGTCCAAGTCTCCTGGATCACGTTCAGTGAGAAAATCACGTTCCCGAAGGTTTCATTCCGTTTGGACTCCGTCTGATACTCCGTTTCTTCGAAACACTGAAATAGGCAAAAAAACAGCAATTCTGGGCTGGGCCTCCCGTTAATAGGTTAGTCCCAAAAATAATATAAAAGTGGAAAATAAAGCCCAATATAGTCCAAAACAGTAGATAAAGTAGCATGGAGCAATCAAAAATTATAGATACGTTGGAGACGTATCATTTCTTCAAAACAGAGGGAATATATTGGAAAAGAAATTTGGAAGTCAAATTATTTTTATTTGCAATTCTATTAGGTTGAATTAGAGAAAAACATGCATTTTTAAAAATTGCATTTAGTCCTGAAAAATGTTCACTTTGTCCCAAATATTAGGTAGGGATGGTGAAAATTGTTTCTAGAATTTTTAGGATTTTTATTTTATTTTATTAGGATATTTCTTCGCCACACTCTTATAAAAAAAATGTCACGCGCCGACTGGGCCGAGCCATGCCGAAGCCCAACCGCCAAATTGCGTCGCCGCCGTAACCCCGCCGGACTCCGGTGGAGTCCGCGTCGGAGCGGCGCCCCGTTGCCTTCTTCCCTAAGTCGGGATCTCCCCCCCCCCCGAGGCCTTTTCGAGCCGCCCCACTGTCGCCCCTCTCCTCCCCAACTCGCAGCCGCCGACGCCCTCACCTAAAGTCGCCGCCCGTGCCGCCGTTTCGCGCCCCTTGCCGCTGCTGCTGCTGCTGCCGAGCCGCCGCTGCTGCCGTCGCCCGCGCCGCCGCTCACCGCCGCCGCCTCGCCCCGCTGTTGACCTTGCCGGAGCCGCGGTTGACCGAACCGGTAAAAACCATCGGTTTTCTTTCTGGTTTATTTTCGGTTTAGTTAGATCGACCAATTTATCTTTATTAGATCGGTTATATAGTGAGCGTTCACCCGTTAGAATCTATCAACAAACAAATTCGTTCATTAGTTTCTGTTAGAGGACATTCGTCTGATAGAATTTTCTTTTTCTTTTTATTTTCGGCCAAGGACCTATCCGCGAATAAGTTTTCTCGCGATTAAGCCCCTGATCTTCAAACTAGCGGAGCTTTTAGCTCGTTTGTCAAAATTAGATGAAACCAAGGCCTAATTCTTCATAACGATCCCCTCTTTCCTGTAAAGCAACTTGTACATGATTTTGACAATTTAAAATTTTATTTTAGTTCAGATTAGTATTCGATCTTGTTACGTTTGTATCTTGAGTTCCGTAGCTCCGTTTGAGGTGATTCTTTTTGCAAATCATAGCTAATCACATATACCTACTATTAAGATCTAATCAACAGGAAAATAATGCTGTTAGGTTTCATTTTCTGTTTAATTTAGTTGTTTGCTTGTTTTGTGTTTTATATGGATCTTTTCTCGATTTCTCTTTGTTTCATTTGAGTGATTGCTTATGTATGCTATTTTTTTCTATGATAGATTTTCCGGAGTGCGAAGCTTGCTACTACGAATCTCTACAGTTTTTCGATCGTCAGGAGGGCAAGTTACACTTCGATCATACTCTTCTATATCCAGTTTTTATTGTGCATTAGTTTTGCCCGTCAAAGATTTGCATGAGTAGGATTGGGAACATGTGGTTTGGTTGTAGTACTTGAGGTAGGAACCTAATACCTTTGATCACCCCGGGAATATATGTTATGCTCAATTATTGCTTAGCCATGTTCATAGACGGGGATTGGAACATGATACACATGGCAGTTGTGAGAGATATTAATTTTTGATAACAATAAGGTGGCAACTCTAATACACATCTGGGTGGATTGGTTGGGGCACCTGGAGAATCCAGTGCTAGCCGGTTTGGGAAATCCCGGAGTACCCATGTGATTTTTCCTTGGTTCGACACCCAGGCTCAAATGGATCATATGATATTTCATGCCTAGAAACTTCCGTGTGCAGCCACAAGCCATTATGGGCTCTGGCCTAGTTGATTAACTTGCGTGAGCTCTTGAAGAGGTCTACTAGCACATGTAGGGGAAAGTAGGTGTACCGGTCTACCTAGAATAGAGAGTTAATGCTTCAGAAAGACTATGTCTCGATCTTCCGATCATGGATGCGGTCGAGGCTTGTGAGGAAAAGTGCCGCAACCTCTACAGAGTGTATAAACTAATCATGGTTAGACATGTCCCTGGTTATGGCATCTTGAGTATCCAGAAGTGGATATTATTGTTGATCTCATCACTCTTTAATTAATGAATTGGTTTAATGATGATACTTGTTTAATGTTGGGATTTGAGTTGGAGGAACCTTCTCAAATATTGGTTTAACTTTGTAGTAAATGAAATTTATTCCTTTGTTGTAGGGGAAAATTAGCTTTATGCAAAACCTTAAACTTAGGGCCTCCACCGGCCAAATATGCATGTAGATATAGTTCTTGCATTCATTGCTTTATAGTGTAACTCTGCCAGCATATTCAATGCGCTGACCTACATGGTTGCAATGTCTCATGTTGCAGACTTCTCTAACGACTAATAAGGTGCGATAGGTCGTTGTCATGCACTCAGCTATGTCATTGGAGTTGATGGACACATTTACCTTCGAAGCTTCCGCAGTTATTTAGTTTAGATGGCCTTCAGCCATTTTATTTGTGTAACAGATACTCTTTATGAGGACCTTGATGTAATAAGTGCGTGACTGAACTCTGTTATAATTCCTCGAGTACTATGTGTGTTAGCATACTAATCCAGGGATGACACTTAAGCACACAGACTTTGGTCCATTGGGATCGTGGTCGCTACAAATTGCTCGACGGTTACACATTAACCCCTCAAAGGGTGTTATTTACGGTGGTATTTATTATTCTCGCCTTGCTAGACATTTTTAGATTCCTAATAGGCACGATGAAGTTAAGTAGAAGCTTTTACATGTTAGGCACCTTCATTATGCTAGCATTGTTGGACATGATTTTATTGGCATTGGCCTTAGGCGATTTCGATATAACTTGGTGTTCAGTCAGGACACCCGTGAAACTATTACCTTGCCTGCACCTTCTTTGTTTGATCTTTCTTCAGGCAGGTACACTATTATGCCAGATAACATTTACGCTTTTGGGGGCTTGGCACCGCCCCAAGTGGACGAGCCAGAGCCAGTTCCTGAGCCCGAGCCTATCGTAGAGCCCGTTTACTAGTGGGATCCATAGGACCCTGGCTATCAGTTGAACCCTGAGGAGCCCTAGTACTATCCTGGAGGAGGATACTTTGACCCTTAGTTGTAGACCAACTTAGGACAAAAGCCTAAGCTTGGGGGAGTACGTATTTCTCACCGACATTACATTCATGTATCACACATTCATTCCAGTTGTCGTTGTTCATCCTTTTCCATTGTATATCCACGTTAGTTTCAATTCCGCTTTCTTCTTGTGTGTTTGAGAAACTTTCAAATCCAAAATATTTCTCGCTTATTTTCGGTTTTTCTTTCTTGTCTAGTAGTATGTAGTATTAAAATGAAAACCCCAAAAGATTTCTCATCCTTCTTTTGTTTGTTTGTTGGGCGCTTTCCCGTGTAAATAGTTTTTCTCGTTTTTTGTTCTTTCTTTGCTTTCTTCATAAAAACTAAAAACTCCAAAAATATTCCAGTGTATTTTTCTGAAATTATTTTCTTTTCCTTGAGTTGTCGTAAGGAGAAGGCCATAATGTAAATGTTGAGTGGCTCTCATATGCATTATTGATGATTTAACAAAGAGCCCATATTACCTTGTCTTCTCCTTTGAATAAAATGTTTGCAGATTCTAGCTTAGTCCACGGCACATTTGCACTATTATTATTTTCATATCATTCAGTCATGCAAGTGAAAGGCAATAATGATGATGATTTGATAAAGTGAATGAGGTGAAGAAAAGCTGGTATGAACTCCTCTTGTTTTGTTTTTGTAAATATGTTTAGCTCATCGTTCTTGATTCAGCTTATTATTAGTAAACATGTTTGTGATGACAATTAGAGATTATAGTTGCTCATGCCATGCTTAAATATCTAGGAGTGGATAATGATTTATCTTGAGTATCAACATGCATTAAAATGGTTATGATGTAGTACGATAGTATGGTATCTTCCTCTGAACAATTCAAGTGGCTTGACTTGGCACATGTTCATGTATGTAGTTGATTCAAAACCAACATAGCCTCCATGATATTTATGTTCATGGTCTATATATCTTACTCATGCTTGTACTTGGTGTTAATTATTCTCAATGCATGATTATGACCATTTTCGCTCTCTAGTTGGTCGCTTCTCAATCTATTTTCTAGCCCTCACCTGTACTAAGCGGGAATACTATTTGTGCATCCAAATCATTAAACCCAAAGTTGTTCCATACGAGTCCACTATATCTACCTATATGTGGTATTACTATGTCGTCCCAACTAAATTTGCATGTGCCACCTCTAATAATTCAAATAAGCATGTGTTTTGTGTGCATGTACCACAAATGGAGCGACAGGGGGCGGTCAGTATCTTCCATACTAAGTGGGTTATTCTCATGGTAAGTGTTTATTCACTTCTCATTACACGAGAGGGGTTGGTATTCGGGATGCCCAGTCCCATGATCAAAACGAAAATACTGAAACAAACTCCTTCGAAAAGTTGTTGGTATGGAGGGTGTCGGTGTCAAAACCGGCGGATCTCGGGTAGGGGGTCCCGAACTGTGCGTCTAGGCGGATGGTAACAGGAGACAAGGGACACGATGTTTTACCCAGGTTCGGGCCCTCTTGATGGAGGTAAAACCCTACGTCCTGCTTGATTAATATTGATGATATTGGTAGTACAAGAGTGGATCTACCACGAGATCAAGGAGGCTAAACCCTAAAGCTAGCCTATGGTATGATTGTTGTGATGTATGTTGTGTCCTACGGACTAAAGCCCTCCGGTTTATATAGACACTGGAGGAGGCTAGGGTTACATAGAGTCGGTTACAATGGTAGGAGATCTACATATCTGTATTGCCAAGCTTGCCTTCCACGCCAAGGAAAGTCCCCTCTGGACACGGGACGGAGTCTTCAATCTTGTATCTTCGTAGTCTTGGAGTCCGGCGGACGATGATAGTCCGGACGTCCGGACACCCCTTAGTCCAGGACTCCCTCAGTAGCCCCCGAACCAGGCTTCAATGACGATGAGTCCAGCGCGTATATAGTCTTCGGCGTTGCAAGGCGGGTTCTCCCTTCAAGTTCCATGTACCTGCCGGACAGTGTCCGGCTTCATCATAAATACTGTGCTTCTTGGCTTCTACGCCCAATAATGGCCTTCTTCCACGCGTCGCACGAATGCGAAAAGCCTGGGTGTCTTTTATGTTTCACCCCCTAGTCGTGCGAGTCATCCGCCTACAAAAGAGGCAAAAATCCAGATCCAAACCACATCATCTCCCTTCCGCGAATACTTCATCGGAGCGCCCTTGACCTAAAAATCCATTCTATCATGGACCGTCGACGCGGATCCTCTTCTCGCGCTCCCAGCCCACCGCCAGGGGATTGGAGGAGGTGCTCTGTTCCACACAACGAGCTAGTGAAGCTCCAAGCGGGGGGATATCTCCCTCCGGCCTTCATGGTCCCAGTTCGAACCGGGCTGTCCACCTACCAAGGTGGAAAGAAAGCGGAGGCTACCCCAAGTCCCAACAAAGGGGAGTGGGTATGCTTCGTCCCCTATCTGATAAAGGGACTCGGATTTCCAATACATCCATTTCTCCGCGGGCTCCTGGAGTTCTACGGACTCCAGCTCCATCACCTTACGCCCGCCTCTGTCCTGCATATCGCAGGCTACGTAGCTCTTTGCGAGCTATTCCTGGGCATCGAGCCCCGTTTTGCACTGTGGAAGAGGTTGTTCTGCCTCGTACCCCGTTCTCACGAGGGATCTATATATCAAGTGGGTGGCGCCGAAATGTGGCGCATTGCCGGGACCAGATACCCATCCGGTACCCCTAAGAAGGCATCCGAAGATTGGCCTTCGGAGTGGTTTTACATAGAAGACGCTCCTCTAAAGAAACGCCTCAGCTGGCGCCCGCGGAGCCACCGTTTGGAGGAAGACAAGAGCGTCCATTACCTGATGGGCCGGATAAGGTTACTGGCCCATTCCGGGTTGACCATGATTGTAGTCATGGCAACATGCATCATGCGGGGGGGGGGGGGGTACAGCCATTGCAATACAGAGGCCACCCCATGTGGGATTTCAACGGGGAAGATGATGCCACCCGTCATGGCCGCAAAGGGCCGGATTCGACCGAGGATCTGGTGCAGATCCTGTCCGGCCTGTACAAGGGGGGGAAGGAGGACTTCCTTCGAACGAACCCCTTGAATGGGTTTTCCATGAACAACCCTAGAGGCTGGGTAAGCGAACATTTTTAAGGGCTCAACCCATGCTTTCGAAGTTTAGGCTTCTTACATTATGTCTTCGGTGCAGGATCTACGCCGGACTATGGAGGACATGGTAAGTCCCGCTCCGCAACCCGAGGATCCAGAAAGATCCCTGGATCCGGCCTCCGAAGAGGACCCGGATATCAACGTGGAGCTGATCGATGGGGTGTTCCACCAACTTAGCATGGATAACGCTTTAGTCGCCATTACGGCGGACTACCCCGGACTGTATCCGGCTTCCCAGGTGACTGTGATCGAGGTTCGAACACCATTATCTCTTCCTTGCCCATTTATGACCTTCGCGAACAATGGTGTTTTACGGGAAGCGCCTTAAAGGCGGGAAACTGAGCCCGCGGCGGCTGACCAACAAAGGTCAGTCCGGACCAGCAGGCGGAAAAGGAGCGCGGTACGGACTGAAACGTCGCCGCAAAGGTATAGCTCGTATTTTAAACTTTCAGTGCAACGTTCCTAGGAAGCGTCTGAGTGCTCATGATCTTTGTAGGAGAAAGAGCGCCCGCCGGACTGCGGGCGTAGAGGTTACTGATCCGACCTATACCGGCCAGGCTCCAGTGCCCGGCCTGGAGGGGGAGGCAAGCGCAAGGCGCAGGCCGGATACTCCTCCAACGGAGGATGCCGATAGACTGTCCGCCACCAAGTCTGAGGTGGAGAGCGCCATGAACCACAGGCGCCACCGGACTGTATTTCGTGAAGCGTGCTTCTCCCCTGAGGCATTGGATGCGCACCTCCGTTCTGCTCAAGATGGTTTTACCAGAGCCACGGAGCAGTATGTAAAAGACATACGGGTAAGGGAATTTTAATGGTTATATATGCCAGTAGCCCCCGAGACTTAAAGTAGTTATGTTAACTGATTTAAGGATCATTTGAAACGCAGGCTCTTACCGAGAAGAATGCCGAGCTGTCTCAGGAGCTGCAAGAATGCAAGGCCCAACTTGAGGCCGCGCTTGCTACCGCAGGAGGAAACGCAGAGACCCCTCCTGGTAACACATTTTTATTAATAAATATAAGCGTTGTGCGGCGTGCGCACAAGTCTAATAATGACATTGCAGGTGTCGCCGGACAAGATCCGGACAGGCAAGAATTACTGCGCCAGCTGAAGGCCGGCGAGAGGGTGCTGAATAGGGTGCAGCAAGAAAGGAACAAGCTCCAGGATGCCAACGCCAAGCTCGGAGAAGAGCTGAAAGGCGCTCGGGACGGGCTATCCGGCTCCGTTAAGGAGAATCAGCGGCTTCATCGCGGCATTTATAGTAACTGCTTGAGCGGAGTCCTTTAAAAAGAAGAGTTCGGTGAAGAAGTAAATTGACATAATATGTCTTGTAGGTATACTCACAGGTCGCCCTGCGGAGGAGATGCCCATATCAACGGGTGATCAACTTCCCGAGCTGTTGCAACTGCTCGAACGAGTTCGGCAGGCAATGATCGGCGTCGTCCAGGCTTTATGGCCAGCCCTCTCCCTACTCGAGGGCCTTGGGGAGCTTGCGGAGAAGCTTCAAGGAGTGCGGCAGCGCTTCTGTTTGTGGAAGATTTCGGCTTGCCATCAAGGTGCCAGGGAGGCTTGGGCCATGGTGAAGACGTGTTACAAGAAGGCGGATCCCAACCACATGGCCGAAGTTGGACCGGTGGGGCCCGATGGGAAGGAGATCCCTGTGAGTTTAGTATACAGCTAGGTAGAGTTGGCTGCTAAATTTTCCCAACGGGACTGTAAGTTAGACAGCCTGTTAGACGGGATTGAGGAGGAATACAATCAGTAAATTTGACAATGTATTTTTAAAATGGCATGTGAAATGCCTTCTAGCCGGATTGTAGATCGTTTGTCTTTGCCGACCTTTTCGCTTCAACCTCGGGACCCTAGAGTCCGGAGTGTGCCCGAATACCTTTTTGGTTAAGAAACAACCGGGGTATGCATGGAGACCAGGCGTAGGGGTCATTAGTGCTTTATCAGACAAGTGCCCAACTAGTTATGTTATATTACATGGTTAGTAAGAAACACCTTCGAGGGAGAATAGTTCCGTTAAGGGTTCCTTTCCCTGGGAGGCATACCCTAAAGTGCATGCCCGGACTGCGAAAAAAAGCAGAAAAACATCTAGGGGCAGATAAATAAGTAGGTAAAAATCATCTTTCAAGTCACCGACCGAATATTCCCTTAAGAACGCTAGCTTTCGGCTTCACCCAGTCTGAGGTACACATTCGGCTGACCCAGCAGTAACAATCGCAGAGGTGCTCCCTTTACCTCCTAGCCGAACAATTGGGAAAGTAGGGGTAAGCACAGGAGCCAGGCAACCCAGCTTGGCCAAAACTTAAGTCATATCGATGCATATAATGGTGAGTAAAAGGTACATGTGGAAGCTTGACACATGTGCTGGGCATGAAGCCCTTATAATTGAGCTTCTGGAAAAGAAGCCCCCAGGTATAATGAGTGCGGATGGCACATCAAGTGTATGCGAACATGTGGAAGTAGGCCCTTAGGGGCTTTTTAGTAAAAAGGTTTAGGGGAAGAAAGAGAAACAAAAGACAGCTGAAGTGTAAGAAATTGAACGGAGGAAGGGGACGAACTCTTAGTCCGGCGCTAGGCATAGAATCTTCGGAGGCGGGCTGCGTTCCATGGGTTCGGCTCGAGTTGGTTATCCGACGCATTTCGCAGACGGTATGCTCCGCCGGTCAGGACTTGATCGATAATGAAGGGGCCCTCCCATTTGGGCTTAAGATTGTCCTTTTTCTTATCCGGCAGGCGTAGAACTAGTTCGCCGACGTTGTAAGTCTTGGCTCGTACTTCTCTGCTTTGATATCTTTGGGCCTGCTGCTGATAGAATGCGGAACGAGCCTTGGCGACGTCGCGTTCTTCCTCCAATGTATCCAAGTTGTCCTGCCGATCCAGCTCGGCCTCTCTTTCTTCGTACATGCGCACTCGAGGTGAGTCATGAATAATGTCGCAGGGCAGGACTGCCTCTGCGCCGTATACCATAAAAAATGGTGTGAATCCGGTAGTACGGTTAGGCGTTGTCCGCAGCCCCTAGAGTACAGAGTCGAGCTCCTCAACCTAGTGCGTATCAGATTTAGTAAGTGACCGCACTAGTCTGGGTTTAATGCCGCTCATTATTAGACCATTTGCTCGTTCCACTTGACCGTTGGTTTGAGGGTGATAGACTGAAGCGTAGTCGAGCTTAATGCCCATGTTTTTGCACCATGACTTACCCTCGTCGGTCGTGAAGTTCGTGCCGTTGTCGGTGATGATGCTGTGGGGGACACCGTAACGGTGTACGACCCCGGATATAAAGTCTATCACTGGTCCGGACTCTGCCGTTTTGACCGGTTTGGCCTCTATCCATTTGGTGAATTTATCCACCATGACCAATAGGTACCTTTGCTTGTAGGTTCAACCTTTAAGGGGTCCAACCATATCAAGCCCCCAGACCGTGAACGGCCAGGTAATGGGTATAGTTTTGAGGGCGGTGGGTGGCATGTGGCTCTGATTAGCAAAGAGCTGACAACCGACGCATCTCTGGACTAAGTCCTGGGCATCTGCCCGGGTCGTCGGCCAATAAAATCCTGTACAGAATGCCTTTCCTACAAGGGCCCGGGCTGCTGCGTGGTGTCCGCCTAGTCCGGCATGAATTTCATCCAGGAAGTTTCGCCCTTCCTCTTCGGAGATACACCTTTGAAGGACTCCAGTTGTACTTTTCTTATAAAGTTCTCCCTCATGGAGCTTGTAGGCTTTCGATCGCCGGACTATGCAGCGGGCGTCATTTTGGTCTTCGAGAAGTTCCTGTCTAAGCAGATAGGCTAGGAATGGTTCCATCCACGGGGCAATTACTGCCATTATGTCGTGGGCTGAAGGTGTTATGTCATCGGCTGAATCGCCGGTTGGCGCGGTTGTTTACGGTTTGTCATTTCCGGATTCCCCTTCCCATAGTACGGATGGCTTGAAGAGCCGTTCCAGGAAGATATTTGGAGGGACAGCGTCACGTTTTGCGCCGATGCGTGCCAGTACGTCAGCTGCTTGGTTATTTTCTCGGGCTACGTGATGGAATTCAAGTCCTTCAAACCGAGCCGACATTTTTAGGACAGCGTTGCGATATGCTGCCATTTTCGGATCCTTGGCGTCAAAGTCTCCGTTTATTTGGGATATTGCAAGGTTTGAATCCCCGCGCACCTCTAGGCGTTGAATGCCCATGGAGATTGCCATCCGGAGACCATGTAGGAGGGCCTCGTATTCGGCTGTGTTGTTGGAGTCCGTGTACATTATTTGAAGTACGTATTGGACTGTGTCCCCGGTTGGGGACGTCAAGACGACGCCAGCCCCCAGTCCGGCCAACATTTTAGAGCTGTCGAAATGCATAATCCAATTGGAGTATGTGCCATACTCTTTAGGGAGTTCGGCTTCGGTCCATTCAGCGACAAAGTCAGCCAAAACTTGTGATTTTATAGCTCGCCAAGGTTTGTAAGTTATATCGAATGTTAAGAGCTCAATGGCCCATTTTGCAATCCTGCCAGTTGCGTCGCGGTTATTTATAATGTCATTGAGTGGTACTTCAGAGGCCACTGTTATCGAACACTCTTGAAAGTAGTGTCGAAGCTTCCGGGATGCCATGAACACCACATACGCTATCTTCTGATAGTGTGGGTAACGGGACTTGCAGGGAGTTAACACAGTGGATACATAATACACTGGTTTTTGTAGAGGGAATTTATGTCCTTCTGTATCTCGTTCGACGACGAGTACCGCGCTTACAACTTGATGCGTTGCTGCGATGTATAACAACATTGGTTCGCCCAGATTGGGCGCAGCCAGGACCGGATTTGTTGCCAATATGGCCTTTATTTCTTCGAGTCCGGCAGTGGCAGCATCCGTCCACTCGAAGTGTTCGGTGCGCCCGAGGAGGCGATAGAGGGGCAATGCCTTTTCTCCTAGACGGGAGATAAAGCGGCTTAAAGTTGCCACGCATCCTGTTAATTTTTGTATTTGTTTGAGGTCTTTTGGTATATCCAACTGTGACAGAGCTCGGATTTTAGCCGGGTTTGCTTATATTCCTCTACCGGATACAATGAAGCCTAGCAGCTTTCCGGCTGGTACGCCGAAAACGCATTTTTCCGGATTTAGCTTGATGTCATATGCTCTGAGGTTGTCGAATGTGAGCCTCAAATCATCTACTAGAGTTTCGACATGTTTTGTTTTGACGACTACGTCGTCTACGTATGCATCGACTGTTTTGTCGATCTGGGTAGCCAGACATGTTTGAATCATGCGCTGATATGTTGCGCCGGCATTTTTAAGTCCGAAGGGCATCGTGTTGAAGCAGAATGGTCCGTATGGACTGATGAATGCCGTTGCGGCTTGGTCTGCTTCCGCCATCTTGATTTGATGGTAACCAGAGTATGCGTCGAGGAAGCACAATGAATCGTTCCCTGCGGTAGCATCGATAATTTGGTCGATGTGGGGGAGGGGGAAGGGATCCTTTGGGCAAGCCTTATTGAGGTCTTTAAAATCGACGCATAGGCGCCAGGATTTGTCCTTCTTTGGTACCATTACCAGATTTGCTAGCCAATCTGGATGTTTGATATCTCTAATGAATCTGGCTTCCAATAGTTTGGCTAGCTCTTCTCCCATTGCCTGTCTTTTGGGTTCGGAAAATCGTCGAAGAGCCTGTTTGACCGGCTTGAATCGTTTTAGGATGTTTAGGCTGTGTTCTGCCAATCTGCGAGGGATTCCGGGCATGTCCAAAGGATGCCAGGCGAAAATGTCCCAATTTTCCCGAAGGAATTCGCGCAGTGCGGCGTCTACCTCGGGGTTTAATTGTGCCCCAATGGAGGCCGTATTTGTTGGGTCCGTTGGATGGACCTGGAATTTCACTATTTCATCTGCTGGTTTGAAGGAGGTGGACTTGGATCTTTTATCAAGTATCACATCGTCCCTGTTTACCGTAGAGCGCAGCACGGTGAGTTCTTCTGCCGCTAGGGCCTCGCATAGGGCCTCCAGGGCTAGTGCGGCTGTCTTGTTTTCGGCGCGGAGTGCTATGTCCGGATCACTAGCGAGAGTGATTATTCCGCCGGGCCCAGGCATTTTGAGCTTCATATACCCGTAATGGGGTACGGCTTGAAAAATTGTGAATGCCTCTCATCCTAATATAGCGTGATATCCGCTGTTGAACGGGGCCACTTGGAACGTGACTTCGTCGGATCTGTAATTGTCCGGTGAGCCGAACACCACATCGAGTGTGATTTTTCCGGTGCAGCGCGCTTCCCGACTAGGTATTATTCCTCTGAAGGTTGTGCTGCTTCGCTCTATACGGCTCCAATCGATTTCCATTTTTTGAAGAGTTTCCTCATAGATGAGGTTTAGTCCGCTGCCGCCATCCATGAGGACCTTTGTAAGTCGAAAGCCGTCCGCTATGGGACTAAGCACCAGTGAGGCTGGTGCTCGGGCTGTTCGGAATTTAGGTTCGTCGCTGGCGTTGAAGGTGATAGCTGTGTCGCTCCATGGATTTGTTGTTGCTACTAGGTAGACTTCGGCGAGGCCGCGGATTGTTCGTTTTCGCATATTGTTTGATGCGAAGGTCTCGAAGACTGTTGATACCGTGCCGGTATTGTTGGAGTGGTTTTCCGGGGCTAGTAGCTCCTCGCCACTTTTGGCCACCTGCCGTAATATCCAACATGCTCGAAGGCTATGTGTTGGGACGGCTCCCTTTGTACTATGAAGTTTACAGGGTCCATTGAGCCACCACTCCAGTACGGTTCCGTGCCCTTTATGGGGTTTTTGCTTTTTGGTTTTTGCATCTGGGGCCTGAGTGTGATGCACCCTTTTGTTGCGGACTGGGGTTGTTTTCGGGGCCGGATTATCCCAAAATTGGTTTTCGGTTTTCCAGAAACTCTCCATCGCACAGTACTTTCGTACTATGGACGCCAGATCGGTGAAGCGTATAATTTTACAACGGCCGATGGCGTTCAATATTCCCTTGTCCGTGCAATTATTGCAAAAGATTGAGATTGCATTTTCCTCTCGGCAGTCATTTATCCTGTCCATAACCAGGAGGAATCTGGCCCAGTAGTGATGTACTGTTTCAGCGGGCTCTTGCCGTATTAGAGATAGATCGCATATGTCTGGGCGAGTGGGTGGACTAAAATCCGGATCCCTGCCCATCTTGGGGCTTAAAGGCCGATGAGTTTCCGAATTCAGAAGCTTGGATTGCTGGACACGATCCAGCGAGTCCGGAACGATGCATGATTTTAAGTTCAATGCTCGATCGAAGTCCGTCCCTCCGCGGAAATCCGGCATGGAGGGTTCGGGAATCCGAACGTGACTAGCTTTCAATATAAGTGAAGAGTCGCCGCATTGCTCCTCTACCACTGCGACGTGGTGGGTGGCCTGGGGAGAGTTAATCTCTCTCAGATCGGTTTTAAGCCCAATCTAATTGTAGTCTGTAGCGACTCCCAGGGCGGCGATGCGATCCAAGAGCTCGTTGACAGAGGAGAGCTCTATTGGATCCAGCCGCTCGGCGAATTCTGAGCTGACGTGGAGATTGCTTTTGACGACTTGGGAAGTCATTGTCGAAGCAGTGGCCGGACAGGCGGTCATAAGAAAACCGCCTAGCCGGATAGTTTGGCCGGCGGCCAAGGCCCTTTTGGCGAAAATACCGTCTTTGAAGACGGGTGGAGGCATCCTTCCTATCTCCAACGACACCGAGGAACTCTCAATGAAAGCACCAATGTCGGTGTCAAAACCGGCGGATCTCGGGTAGGGGGTCCCGAACTGTGCGTCTAGGCGGATGGTAACAGGAGACAAGGGACATGATGTTTTACCCAGGTTCGGGCCCTCTTGATGGAGGTAAAACCCTACGTCTTGCTTGATTAATATTGATGATATTGGTAGTACAAGAGTGGATCTACCACGAGATCAAGGAGGCTAAACCCTAAAGCTAGCCTATGGTATGATTGTTGTGATGTATGTTGTGTCCTACGGACTAAAGCCCTCCGGTTTATATAGACACCGGAGGAGGCTAGGGTTACATAGAGTCGGTTACAATGGTAGGAGATCTACATATCCGTATTGCCAAGCTTGCCTGCCACGCCAAGGAAAGTCCCATCCGGACACGGGACGGAGTCTTCAATCTTGTATCGTCGTAGTCTTGGAGTCCGGCGGACGATTGTAGTCCGGACGTCCGGACACCCCCTAGTCTAGGACTCCCTCAGAGGGCAGATGAGGATTCGGCTAGCCATGGCTTGTGTTTGTATGGTGGAGGGGAGTAAATTTTAACTTTCAGTTTGGGAACCGCCGCTAAGGTGTTTAGCATGGAAGATATTGAAAACTCTCGGTCATGATGTTGACAGGAAAGGCATACCTCTCAAAATTATATTCATCTCTGTTTTAAGATTCAAGATCTGGCACCTCGGCAAATCCCTACTTCCCTCTATGAAGGGCCTATCCATTTAATTTTATGTTATTTTACTATTATTGTTGAGTCATGCATCACCTTCTCTTTTAACCACTAGTTGGAGAGCACTATTGTCATTCTTATGCATTGAGTATAGTTAATGTTTGGTGTGACTTTACTGGATCTCTACTACCATGAAATACAATATTTAGTCGCTACTTGAACTTCAGAGGTGATCTGCATTTATGTTTTGGGGTCTCGGAAAGGGCTAGTGAGATACCATGTCATCATATTATATCATAATTACTTTGAAAAATTGTTGGCATCCGAGATACCTTATTATTGCTTGCTAGTTGGATATGTCATTCGTATGAGTAAATGTGAGACCTAAATGTTATCATGCACATGGTCAGTTCATAATCTTTGCTGAAAACTTGAACATTAGTTATGTATATTTACAAACAACAAGAACAAAAACAGTTTGTAAAAAGTTTTTCTTTATCACTTTCAGTTTGTCAACTAAATTGCTTGAGGACAAGCAATGTGTTAAGCTTAGGGGATTTGATACGTCCAAAATGTATCTACTTTTCCAAACCCTTTAGCTCTTGTTTTGGACTCTATGACGCCCCTGATTCATTCGTACACGAATCATACACGCAAATGTGTACGATCAAGATCATGGACTCGCGGGAAGATATCACAACACAGCTCTAAACACAAATTAAAGACATACAAGCCTTATATTACAAGCCATGGGCCTCGAGGGCTTGAATACATCAGCTCAAATACAAAGGAGTTAGCGGAAGCAACAATATCTAAGTACGCACATAAGTTAAACAAGTTTGCCTTAAGAAGGCTAGCACAAAAGCAACATCATCGAAAGGCAAGGCCTCCTGCCAGGGAGCCTCCTAACAACTCCTGGTCGTCGGTGGTCTACACGTAGTAGTAGGCACCCTCTAAGGAATGGTCTGTATCAGATATATGCTAAGTATGCACTGGTATCACAGGAATGGTCTGTATCTATGGACCGAACTGCCGAGAGCTAGAACAGAGAAAAAGGCCTAGCCTATCGAAGACTAGCATCTTAAAGCATCTTATAGCATTTAGAAGAGTACACAATAGCATATTATAATTAGCAAGTATGTTGTAGCATTAGCACCCAGAGATCCTTTCTTGACTCCCTACGAGAAAGCAATCCCGGAGCCATGATATCCATTTGATGCCTCAGCATACAGTTCTAGTTGCATCAATCGAGATACAACTTCGACTGTCCATCACCGTGGACATGACTATTCGAATAGATTAACTTCCATGTAGGGGTACACAAACTTACACAACACACTCGATTAACTCTGGCTGGGCACACCATCAGATCATACCCGACCTCGGGTGATCGACACACCATAGTCCTACCTAAGCTCGATAGAGAGACCATCACACTGGTCTACATCCTAAGCACGTAGGCGTCTTGGACCCATCGCCCTTTGCACTCCTGCACGTTGGGAGGGCAGCCGGGATCAGTGCTGGCAACCTCCTTATACAAGGCAGGTGCTTATGCGGACCACTGGGGCGCACGCCGCTCCATTGCCGACGTCTCGAGAGCTTTCGCTGATACACACGATGCAAAGTGCCCATACTTATTCCCGCATGGTGGTCAGTGCGAAAAAGGCCAGAGGCCTACTCGGATGACATATCGAAACCTTTAATGTCTTGGGAGCGTGCGGTAACGGTTAATGATCCACGATATGTGGTCCCGTCGCCCAGTCTCACAGACTTACGACAAGGGCGAGGAATGCCCAGTCGTGCCGCATAGTTATCTCGCGAGTATCCTCCAGATCAACCCGACTTCACATCACTCTCGTGGGTATCCTCCAGATCAACCAGATCAACCCGACTTCAGATCAACCCAAATCAGTACAGTTCTATAGTAACATCAAAGTAATAGGGTGGCTATAACATCAAGGGGGAAACCCGAGGAATCACCCTCGATGAATTCCTTCTCGATGTAACCATCAAGGTGAACTAGCAGGAATCACCCTTGAGGTTCACACTTGAGGTGGTGCACGACAGAGTCGTATCGGGAGTGGTGAAGGAGGAATCACCCTTGAAGACCAGGAACGATCAACTACACTTCAGATATTTCATCAGAAGTCATATACGATGTATCACCCTCGGCACTCGATATTAACCCTGAAGTGTCATACAACTAAGGGAGTGTGACGTCCTGTGTCGGGACCTGGACATCGATCACGTTGATTGAGTCATCAGTCATAAAGCGGGGGCAACTGGTACAAGGTGAGGGGTCAATAGTGGATCACTAACAACCTACACTAAGCAGTTTAGGATAAGTAGGTAAGGTAACAATTGCAGGTTACAAAATTAGGCTATGCATCAGAATAGGTTCATACAAAAAGCGGTAGCCGTTCTAATGCAAGCATAAGAGAGAAGGGAATGGGTGATATCAGAATGATCAAGGGGGTTTGCTTGCCTGGAAGCTCTGCTACAAAGGATTGGTCATCAGGGGTGTAGTCGATGTCAGGAGAAATGTCAGTCTTAGTGTCTACCAGAGAGAAGAGGGGGAAGAAACAATAAATATAAACCAAATAGATGCATGACAATGCAAGACATGACCAGATGCAGTGCTAAGGGTGCTAAGGGTGTTAGGCATTTTCCGCACAGATGAAAGAGAGGGGAAGGTTCCTTGTTCATCATGCTAGGGGCATATGACAGATGAACGTATTGCGTACTCGCATTCGTTGGATTTTTCTGAGGAATTTTCATATATAAATTATGTTCATCTGAATTATAGATTATTTTATATTAATTTTCAAAGTTTTAAACATTTTCTAAAATTATTAATATTTAAATTAATTCAGAAGAAGGAATTATTGCGTCAAGATGATGTGAGGGTGACGATAGCAGTCAACCCAGCTGACTCAGGTCAAACCTGACAGCTGTGTCCCACCTGTCATTGATAGTGGGGCTAACAGGGTTTTAGAATTAAACTAATTAACTAATTGGGGCCCACTGTCAGTGACTAATTAGTTTACATTAATTAAATTAACTAATTTAATTAGTTTTAGGGGAGGGGCCCACCAGTCAGTGACAAGGGTTGCCTAGTCAGCACCGTTGACTGGTCAAACTAGTCAACGGGGTTAGTTGGGCCACTAGGGCCCGCCAGTCAATGACTAAGTAGTGGCCCTAGGCCTGCCACGTCGGCAGGCGGTGCCGGAGTTGCGTCGACAAGCCTATCCTGCAGCGGAGGGCTTGGGCTCGTGTCGGGATTTCGCCACCGAGGGCCAAAAGGAGCGCGGTCGGCGCCGTTCGAATGGGCGCACCGCAACGCATCAATTGCTGGCACTGATTCGACCGGAGGCGGGCTAGAGCTACTGCGACGACCACTTGGGTGGTCACCGGAGTTCGGCCATGGATGGATTCACCGCTAGAGGACACCACAGGAGCAGTAAGTGGTGGAGATGGGTTCCTATGATCTCCAGGGGCTTGATGCAGTGCTCAGGCACGAGCTGCGGCGGCTATGCCTGTGGTCGTGACATTGCCAGCACCAGCGAGCTTCGGCCATGATGGGAACTAGGGCTAGGCGGAGCGTGCAAGCATGAAACCAGAGGGGAAAGAAGTGTATGCTCACCGAGGAGGCATAAGTGGGCCCGACGTTAGCTTAGGAGCTGCAAGGCGGAGGGGGCAGAAGAAGATCGTAGTCGGGGCCTGTGGAAGAAGACGAGGTCAATCCAGCGGTGCACTGCTCTTTGGCTCGATCTCGTGGGCATGGATGATGAAGTCGGCCACAGCGGTTCTCCTGGACACCATCGCTTGGCGCGGGGACACGGTGGCCACGCGACGAGGAGGTGGGGCGACGGCCACATTTAGGCGAGCGTGGGGAAGAAGCGATCGAGGCGAGAGAGGGGAAATGAGCGGGGTCTAGGGTTAGGGTTTAGTCGGGGGGAGTTGCTGGCGACTTGCGGTCGCCGGAGAGTTGCCGGATGGCCGCCCCATGGTCCATCCCTGCCGTGGACGGCGCACGGGTGTCCACCGTGCTGCGGTGAACAGAGGTAGGGGGTGGCTCGGCTGTTGGGCTGGCCTGGCCACTGAGCTGGCAGACCTAAGTGCACAGTGCACTTAGCCCTTTTACAATACTTTCTTTTCTTTTTATTTTTCTTTCTGCTTTATTTATTTTTGTTTTTTTATTATACAGTTCAAAGTATTTTAGTTTTATAAAGTACAATTCTTGTACCTAGAATAGTACTACAAATTAGGCCACTACCACATTTAGTTTGGCACCAAAATAAAATAGTTTATAATTTTTGTAATTTAGAATGCAATTAGATTATTATTTAGGCTGTTGTTTTGATTATTTTTGGGCGGTTAAACGCCTTATAAAAATGTTGGTTCACAAACAATTTGAACATTTTAGTTTTCATTTTTTAGAATTTTTGTATTTCACTTAGAATTTGAGTTTGAATTTGAATGGAATTTGAAATGAGATGGAAGCAAGGATGACCATGCACTGATTAGCAAAATGATTAATTGAAAGTTAGAGGTTACTGTAGCTCACTAATATAGGGGTGTTACAACTCTCCTCCTCTAAAAGAAATTCTCGTCTCGAGAATTAAGAGGTAGAAGGGAAAAGATCGGGGTATTCCGCACGAAGGTTATCCTCGCGTTCCCAAGTGGCTTCATCTTCAGTATGATTTGACCACTGCACTTTGAAGAACTTGGTAACCTTCTAACGGGCTCGAGTTCAATTCCTTCAAGAATGCGGATCGGATGTTCTTTGTATGTGAGATCATCTTGCACTTCGATCAATTCCGGATACACTTCATGTTGCGGATCCTTGAAGCAACGACGAAGTTGCGACACGTGGAAGATGTCACATCCTAGTTAGCCATGCATTGAGTGTTGCATCATGTTTACTCTTTCATCAGAAACTTGAAATGGGGATCTGTGAAACCCTCAGAATCATTTTGAAAATGACCCAAATAAAAATTTCTCCAAAAGGATCCAAGAAAATGCTCATGTTGCTCTCTGAAAATATTGGACAGAGATAAAAATCAAACCAATATTTTTAGTGGCTCATGGACATTTATTTTGGGCATTTGGAATTAATGCATAAGTATCTGCATTGGAAATATATTAATTATATATATTAATATATGCCCAAATATTATGCCATTTATAAAAGAGCTCTGGAATAATATATATGGCTCCTGCAAAAATTGGCATAAGTTAAATAAATTATTTAATATATTTTTTAAATCAAAACAAATGTCAGAAATTAGAAAACAGAAAAATATTAACAGGAGAAGCTTACCTGGGCTCCTCCACCGTGCGGCCCAGCCAGCTGGCTGGCCCAGCCAGCAGCCGGCCCAGCCCACCTCCCTCCTCTGTCGTCTTCGTCCCGACAGAGGGAGGGGAGTGTGGCCGGCGCGCGCGCGCGCCACCGCGCCACGCCACCTCTCTCCCTGCCTG